>NC_090270.1:242094859-242396645 GCF_040414725.1 Anabrus simplex | reverse complement strand
ATACATACTGCATAAAAGTTTAATTTCAAAGCGAAATTTATTCTACTTCTTCCGCCGCATTTTCCCCACACCTGTTGGGTAGCGGGTGCGAACTGTGTCACATATATGAATTTGGCCCCGTTTAGGGCCGGATGTCCTTCCTACGCCAAACCTACATGAAGGGTGGTAGTGGTGGTGGTGATTATTCTTTTAAGTACAACTGGGCAACCATTCCCAATTAACATTAATCAGAAGGAGAATGGAAAGAGTACACCACTTCAAAAATGAATGTATCGGCCAAAGAAAGAGAAGGGCAATGGAGGGCGTGAAAATGAAAGAATCCCTTGGCCTCGGAAACCTAATACCGTCGGGGTCGGAAAAGAGCAATAGTTGACCAAGAAAGGTCGGATAAGACAGATGAAAGTAAGGAGCCTGGCACAAGTGGAACCAATGCCTGGACTCAGATAAGGGGTCCGTAGTCACCAACCCACTCTCCCAACATAAGAGCCCCTGAGTCCATTTTAGTCGCCTCTTACGACAGGCAGGAGACACAGTTGAAATATTCCATCGCACCCACACACAGGGGTCTATATGGAGGAATGTAAGCACAATTGTGTGTTTCTGTGGTGGTTGGTACTGTGGTGTGTTGTCTGAATATGAAGGGGGGACTGTTGAGACTAACACAAACATCTATTCTCCGAGAAAGCAGAATAATTAATCGTACGAGTTTAAAATCCCTCTGAACCGAAGGTCTCAACTCTGACCATTCAGCCAAGGTGTCGGAATTTAAAGTAAAGTATCAATTGTGTAAATCATTTCTAACTATTCCGGAATTCTAATCGTTATTTTTGTTTACAAGTTCCTTTATGTCGCACTGACAGAGATAGGTTTTATGGCGACAATGGGACATGAAAGGGCCAGGAGTCTGAAGAAATCGGTCGTGGCCTTAATTAGGGTATAGCCCCAGCATTTACCTGGTATGAAAATGGGAAACCACGGAAAATCCTTTTCAGGACTGTCGACAGTGGGGTTCGAACCCACTATCTGCCGATTACTCGATACTGGCCGCACTTAAGCGACTGCAGCTATCGAGCTCGGTAATCGTTAAAATTTACCAGAAAATAATGTGTAAGTCACGTTATGAATAAGTAAAATAAGTAAAATAAATAAAATGTCCAAACCGTCCCTAAAATACAATTCTTCAGTAATAATAACAATAATAATAATAATAATAATAATAATAATAATAATAATAATAATAATAATAATAATAATAATAATAATAATATGTATTTCATAAGCCGGACTGAGTAGCTCAGACGATTATTATTATTATTATTATTATTATTATTATTATTATAATTATTATTATTATTATTATTATTATTGCTGTTTCATGATTCTTCAACTATGACCTGTCTTAAGAGCTGCTAAAAAGCCTTGGCTATGTTCTAAATAAAGGGTCGTCGCCATAAGACCTATCTGTGTCAGTGCGTCGTAAAGCAAATAGCAGAAAAATAAAAAAATAAAAGTAAAAATTAAAGGCCTCTTCATTTGATAGTAAACTTTTTGTAAATGATCTCTTTTTTTTATTTCTTCTTAAATGCTAAATGACTTCGTATGCACTCGACCTCGAAACTTCAAGCCCAGAGAATTGAGCACCTGACCAGCTGTTCTATGCAACTTGTCTTCTCGTTATACAGGGTTATTTGGCTAAGATGACCACCTCAAAACTTAAAACCGTTTTAGATACAGACACTCAATTCTCACTTTCAGTACCGGTTATGTACTAAAGGGTCCAAAATTAGATTTTGTAACAGAATACATTATCCTTCGCCTGCATATTTTCTGTGATAATGGTACCAACTTTGCTTTTTTATATAACTACACTGTTTTACATTAAAGGAATCCTAACGGTCTTCCCTAAATGTAAGTATGTAGTATTTTAATGTAATAGACACATATTTTTCAATGTAAGATGCACTGCACGCAGTGTAAATGTAATGTTAATGAGTGAAGTAAATATGACTTGAATGTGGACACCTCAGCTATTCACAGGTATCCATGGCTCGTCTTACTTAGATGGTTACATTCACATGCGGCATCTTTAAATATTTCATTCCAGCTAAACGGATATACAACTTTTTTACAACTTGCTTCACGTGGCTCCGACACATGTTGTGTTTATGGTAACGACGGGATAGGGAAGGGCTAGGAGTGGGAGGGAATCGACTATGGCCTTAATTAAGGTACAGTACCAGCATTATCCTGGTGTGAAAATGGAAAAACCATACTTAGGTCTGCTGACAGTTGGGTTCGAAACCACTCTTTCCGGAATGCAAGCTGACAGCACCGCGACACAAAACGCGCAGCCCCTCGGTGGACACACACACACACACAAAAAAAGAAAACATGTGAGTAATATTAGCTATATAGAAGTGAAATATTTACAAGAAGTCGAAATTAATGTGGCACACGTTCTAAATTTAAAGTAAATCCAGTTTAATTTGTGTTTTTCGATGTGACTGGTGGTTATGAAATTTGATCTGCCTTGGCTGAAAATACTTATAAAGCACATGCAACCTGGTAACTGAGTCAAACTAATAATTAAGCTACTTCTTACTTTTCGTTTCCATAAACTCTATGATGGAAGTTTTTGAGCAGATTACAACGTGGTCAAAATGCATGTGTGAGATACGTCTGTAACCTACGGTACTATGACCACGTATCTCCTTCATATAACCACCTATCTTGGCCCCGACTAGAAATCCGTCGCACTGTGCATACCCTATGCCAGGGATGGCGAACCTATGCCACGCGTGTCACTAGGTGACACGCGGACACGATTTCGGTGGCACGCCATATGAACATAATATTTTATACATACGTCTCGTACTACAGACAGTGCATATCTTACAGTGTTTCACGTGTAAGAAATACATATCGAAAATCTAAACACTAGTTCCATTCGGACGTGCAATATGGCAACACTGCTACACTGATAGGTCCAAAAGTCAAGTGAGATAGTGTCGTTTTCTGGTGGTTTTGTATACGGACATCGCAATATGTTTTCGGTGTCGAAAAAACAGAAACTTTACAAAGGTGGTGACCGTATTTTTCAAGAACTCTGGCCAAGGGAATTCGGACTGTTAAAAAGATGTGTTGCCTGTGTTCGGAAACAGTTGTATCCCCCACATTTAATGTAAAGCGAAATTTTGAGACTGGTCATTCAAATGTTTGTTCCATTTCCAATGAAGAAAGAAGAGAGTTTGTTTCACAAAATATCCAGCATTACACAAACAAACTAGTTCTTTTGTATCATCTTTCCGGCCAAGGAATAAAATCAGTGCGGCTGTTTCCATCTGTCTCACTGCATAGTACAGCATGCATGGGAAACAGATTTCTGACGGTGAGTTGTTGAAAGAAAGTTTCTTTTTGACGTCCGACACATCATTTGAAAACTTTCCTAACAAACAACCAGTAATTAACATGATTAAAGGTGTTACCGTGTTTTTGTGGTAGGTAGGCGTGAAAGAAGGTGCTGGGTGGTGAATGGATCTCAAGCTACTAAAGAGAAATTAATTTCAAAATTTAACAAGGTTATATTTTCTTTTCAAAACAAAGATATAACAAGCATGGCAGGTACAATGTAGCAAATCAACGGGGAGTCACAATATTTACAGGATTTGGGCTTCGAGCCCCGAAAACACAATGCTTGGGCAATCAGCCCAGTTTTACCTCAAAGACACTAGTTTCAACAGAGGGGCAGAAAACCCCATTCATACCTCGGAGCCCTTGCTCCAAATTACACTAAGAAGCCTCCACGAGACATATGACACTTCATTTTCAAAAGAGCGATCCGCTCTTAAAATTTAAGCCTCTCAAAGGCCACACCAAACTCTACCTTCAAGCTGTCCTCTAAGGACGTATTCACAGGGGTAAAATACCCAACCTACAGAGGTCTATTACATGAAAAGAAGGTTGATTACATGACCTCTAAAATCACAATTTGAGAGGAGGCGAACTTGCACTCCTTAATACACTTTGTTTCTAAGACCTACGTTGGCTCTTAGGCCGCTGATGCAAGGGCTAATCCCATACTACTGAGGTGACTTAAGAAAACACAAACTTACATTACATTACTGAAGAATAGGTTGCGAAAAATAAGTTCACCTCAAAACAGTGTGAGTGGGAGCTCGAGAGGGTTAAGCACTCTCTATCCCGATATGTAGTTTGAAAGATAGAATAGATACCAGTTGCTTTTACATTTGAAAGGAAAGTTACATGGTGGAAGACCTAGAACCCGCCGCGAGAGTTAAACTGCCAACTCTAGCTAGAAAAGATGTTATTAAGAGGCCATTACCTGAAGTTGAACAGCTGGTGAAGAAAGAGGCGCTTCCCGCCTCCTGCTATGTACTTTACACACTGAGAGATGGGACAAAAGTGGCCCCGAGACCCTAAAATCAGCAGTTTAAATACTCTCGCGGAAGTTTCTAGGTGTTAGGGGAAAGAAAACACCCGCCCACAATGTTTTTATTGGATAGGCCCCAGCAACATATTCAAGTTGGGGGAAGATACATCTGATTGGATAGAAATTAATTTAAGAAATTCGTGATTGGATAAATCTAAAACAAGGGGAAAAGGGGGGTATACAGCCAACTTAAACAATAACAGAAAGAAATTTAACAAAACCCAAACTTTTGAAATAAAAATTTCTCCAACAAAATAGTTCTTTAACTCCGCACTAGGTCGCACTATTGTTGATCTTCAGTAGTGTCCTCTGGAAGAGAAAGTTCACACTTCTTACTTCAAGCGAAACAAAAACACATCAAAAGTGACACAGTTCAAAAACTCAAAATTTTTCCACGTGGTGACATCTTCTGAGAAAGTAGAGAATTAATAGAATAGATAAAGTTCAACCTTCCTCCAGAAGAGGAGTTTCAACTGGCGCAATTTTTAAATAAACGGTGTAGAGGTGTACCGCCCGGTACAGACCTCCCCCCCCAAAAGTTCCTCCAGGGGTGACACATGAAATCAGTTTGAAACAAAGTCCAAGTAATGATGTTGATACGAAGATAGATAGCAGAAGCATTTACAAGATTTCTTAATTCAGTTTCAAAATGTTGTTGTTGCAGGTGAATGAAAGTCTTTATGTTTGTAAAAGTTGAATTTCTGAAGATAAACATTTAATACTTGAAATTGAAGGAAAAATTTGCAATGTCCACCAAATATTGCTGTTGAATTCCCATGAAGCGGAATTAAGGTTGAACAGAAATGTCTATGTAGTTGATGTAGGCTAAGTTGAATGGCCAGACCGGCCGTTGCAGCTTGCGTCCAACGGAGGCCGCTCGGACCCCTCAAGTACCCTGAGATACCGCTCGCCCGCACTATGAGGGGAGCAGAGGTGTTGAAGTACGCCGCGCCCGCGGTGAACAGATACAGGCTGCGGGCGTGTAGCAGGTCGTGCGCCGCACATCAGCCTTGGCCGGGAGGAGAGCTCCGGCTCGCCGGGCACATGTCGTCTTCGCTGGAGAGGAGGGGGCCCATCCCCCTCCCCAGTTGCTGCACGGCGCTGCGCGGCTGCGGGGGCACTGAAACATTAAAGCTAGGCGGCAGAATTGTGTTGGACAATCATCTTCTTTGAGGGTACAGGCTTGTGGAGAGGTTGAGGGGCCAGCGGCGTGTAGATATCCATGGGATTTACTATTATGAAGCCACAGTGTAGAGTGGAGCAGGAGACGGGAGCGTGGTAATGGCCGTGGCAAGGACAGGATGGCAGTTTAACGGATCGGGGCAGGTTGTACAAAAGGCTTACATCTAAAACCAAAATATTACAGAAGGGGCAGAATGCCTTAAAAGTGAAACTCAAAAAAAAAAAATATATAACCTTCATATCCTTTCAAAATAATATGAAGCAAGTTAACACAGAATTTACACCGGTTTCACCTGGGACAGGTGAACTCTAAATATCCTCTCGGTGGCTGGATTACTTAACAATAAGGTAACCGGTGTGAGAAAATCGAGAATGACACAAGGCCCATGAAATCTGGGGGCAAGCTTGCCCGCGGGAACAAAATTTTTGACCATAACCTGGTCGCCTACCTTCAAAGGGGTGGGTCTCCGTCCACGATCATACCTTTCCCTAACCTTTTCATGAGACACTTTAAGATTGGCTTTAGCCTTCTTCCAAAGATCTTTAATATTGTCAGGATCTATTGTCTCGGGTAGAATGTCATTCAGAGACCAGAGGTTAGAAAGCGGCGAGTTGGGAACAAACTTAAACATCAAAGAAGCTGGAGTAAACTTGTGAGATTCATGAACCGCCGAATTCAAAGCAAAAGCTATCCAATGCAGGGACGTGTCCCACCTGGAAGGATCTTCATGATGATAGGCAATAAGTGCGGACCTGAGATTACGGTTAACCCGTTCAGCCAGAGATGGTTGAGGGTAATAAGCAGATGTAGTTACATGAGAGATGGACAAGTCAAAACAGAATTTACGAAACAGATTTGATGTAAAAGCTTTAGCATTATCAGATACAATGTATTGGCACGGACCAAAAGAAGCAAAAATAGAATTTAGGCAAGTAATGGTGGACTGAGCGGTAGCCAGCTTAGTCGGAAATAACCAGGAAAATCTTGTAAAACCATCTACACACACAAAGATGAACTTGTTGGCATTACCCTTTGACTGGGGGAAGGGTCCCACATAATCGATATACAGGCGTTCCATGGGGCGCGACGCTTGATGAGAAGACAAAAGGCCTACTTTAGTGGACATGGTGGGTTTACTGATCAAACAAGATTTACAAGCTTTTACAAGTTCCCGAATTTCACCGTCCATACCTTTCCATATGAACATTTCACGAATCTTTTCACGAGTTTTAAAGATACCCAGATGCCCTCCTAATGGGGTCTCATGATAATACTTGAAGATCATAGGTACAAGAACCGCTGGAACAACAACTTTCATCAACTTATCATGCCTCGAAGGGCAACATAGAACACCATTCCTCAGAACATAAGGGACAACATGTTCCCCAGAAGAAAGGGTTTCCATTATCGGAGCCAGCGTCGGATCTTCACGTTGGTATTTCTCAATATCCCTAAAAAGCATGGGAGCATCTGTTAAGATGGCATTAACACCAGATAGTATGGACTCGGAAGGTGATGAACTGTCGACCGGTTCGTGGGTCTCGACGTCGTTATAAAACATACGGCTGAGTCCATCAGCAACAACATTTTCAGTACCTCTGATATGCCGTACATCGAATTGGAAGGCAGAAATACGGATGGCCCAACGGGCTATACGACCTGTACGACGCGGCCTACCTAAGACCCAGCTTAAGGCTTGATTATCTGTCTCCAGATCGAATTTGACGTGTTCCAGATAGAGACGGAACTTTTCTAAGGCGAATAAGACTGCCAAACCTTCAAGCTCATATATGGAGTACTTGGCTTCTTGAGCCGATAGAGTCCTAGATGCATAGGCAATGGGACGCCTCCCTAGTTCAGTCTCTTGAAGAAGGACTGCAGCTACAGCTGACGACGACGCGTCCGTTTGGACGATGAATTTCTTCGAGAAATCAGGCATAGCAAGTACAGGGGCATTACAGAGAGCTAATTTAAGATCTTCGAAAGCGGCTTGTTGAGAAGGTCCCCACTCGAATTTGATGCCTTTCCTACGAAGAAGGTTTAAGGGCGCCGCTCTATTAGCGAAGTTAGGAATAAACTTCCTGAAGAAATTCACCATACCAATGAATCTAGCGATACCTTTGATGTCCTTAGGAGGTTTAAAATCACGGATGGCCTGTGTTCTAGAATGATCGACAGCTACCCCATCGGGTGACACAATATGCCCCAGGAATGACATAGAGGGCTTAGCAAAGGCAACCTTGGACAACTTAACAGTTAACCCAGCCTTACGAAGGCGATTGAGAACTTCTCGCAAATGATCTAGATGTTCTTCAAAGGTTTCGGAAAATACGACGACATCATCCAAGTAGTGATATAAGTACTCAAATTTGATGTCGGAAAAGACCCTATCTAGTAGCCTAGTGAGCACAGCTGCCCCCGTGGGGAGCCCGAAAGGCACGCGGTTGTATTCATATAAATTCCAGTCCGTGGCAAACGCTGTAAGATGTTTAGACTCTTCGGCAAGGGGAATTTGATTATAGGCCTGATTCAAGTCCAAGATAGTGAAGAACTTGGCCTTACGAAACCATGAAAAACAAGAATGAAGGTCAGGAAGGGGCACAGATTGCAACACCACCTTCCGATTGAGAGCCCTGTAATCAATGACAGGCCTGAAGCCTCCTTGGGGTTTCGGGACTAGAAAAATAGGCGAAGAATACGCTGACTTAGAGGGCCTAATAATACCATCCTTCAACATCTGATCGATGATTTCTTTCAGAGCTTTCATTTTAGGAGGAGACAGCCTATAAGGTGGAAAGCGAACAGGAATCGAATCCGTGACCTCAATTTTGTATTCAATAAGGTCAGTAACACCAAGAGTATCAGAGAACACCTCGGGAAACGACTGACACAATTTGCGAATACTATCAGCCTGCTCCTCAGGTAGATGTCTAAGGTCTAACAACATCTCATCCTGGGTAGGCGAAATAGATGAACATGATGCAGAATTACACTTTAATAGAGGGATTTTACAATTAGAGGCAAATTTGAATGTGCACGACTTACTCTGAAGATCGAGCACAAGACCAGTGTGAGACATGAAGTCCGCTCCCAGTATGATGGGGCAAGACAAATGCTTGGCCACAAACAATTTGAATTTCCATGTAAATTTAAAAACACGAATTTTGACATGTAAGGAACCTAGAATTTCTAATGGAGATGAATTAGCCGAAACATATTTAACAGGAGATGAGTCATAGTTAGGGAGTTTACAAACAGATTTCAATTTAGAATACCATTCAGCCGAAATAATTGAACAAACACTGCCTGAATCTAAGAGAGCTGTTATAGGCTCGTTATTTAACTCAATCTTAAGAAAAGGAACAGGTGCGGGGGTATCCGCCGCAATCCTAAGACACTCTCTGGGGCATTCAAAAAATGAATTTGAAGATTGCTCATTCCCTGAATTCTTGACCTTTTTGCCCGGGGCTGAGCCTTGGAAAGCAGAATTAGTCGACTCAGCCGAAGCCGTTAGTCACTTTTTATTATTGGCATAGGTGGAATTTGCACCAGAAGTTGAGCAGGAGGGGGTGCTATTGGAGTTTGGGCAATTCTTGGCGATATGTGAGAAGGCCCCACACTTAAAACAGCCTTGTGATGACCCTGCTCCATTCCTTGTCCCACTTGACTTGATCAGTGGACACTTATTCCGCAGATGTTCAGGCGACCCGCAAGCATAACATTTACGGGGATTGACTGGTCGGCGAGGTGGAGGCCGAGTGTTACTAAAGGAAGGCGGGGGTTCTTTCGCGACACGCAAGGAATCGGCGTATCTAACCCCTTCTGCTGAAACGGCCAACGCTTCAAGTTCAGAGAACGTTTGCGGGCACGCCGCGAAACACAAATATGACCTATAGGGAGGTGAAATTCCCTCTACAATAGCCTGTACAATCTGATCTTCAGGAAAGTGCAGAGCAAACACCCTAGTGTAGAATTTGATATCTTGTATGAAATCAGCCAAGTTTTCATCCAAGCGCTGTACACGGTAATAGTACTTCTGAATCAGGGAGGACCTGGCCCTAGCCGGGATAAAGTTAGCTAGCAAATGGGCATGGAAATCCTCAATAGGTGATTGCTCGGCAATGGCTCTTACGATTTTATCAGAGAGAATACCAATAGCATACGGATAGATAATTTGCAAGATTTGACATGGCGAAAGAGAAAAAACAAGAGCATGATCCTGAAATTCCACTAGAAATCTTAAAAATGAAATTACATCACTAGTGGTGTTGACAGAAAACTTAGAGATACCTCTTAGCAACATTGCCAATGGATGAGGCAAGCTGCTAAACCCAGGTGACATAGTAGGTAAAGGTTTCAATGGCAACGAAGTTAAATCAGAACGGATGTTACTCAATGATGCCCGGCGTTCAGACCCGCTGTCTAATGGGGCAGAGATAGTTTGAGCAGTTATGGTTTTCCTATTGACTTCTCCCTGAGGAGGCTCTTCCTCGTTACCTACATTCACCGTGGCGGGTGGATCAGTTTTGGGAGGAACTTCGCCGGTTAGCAATTGAGTGACCTTATTAGACAATTCAGAAATAGTTTCAAGGAGCGTATTAGCGTCCTTCCTCTGAACGTCATTCACCTTTAGAGACAACAGATCATTAACTCTATTTGCAAAGTGATACAGCCTGCCTTGCACCCGCTTAATTTGATTAGGAGACGGATCGTTTTCATCAAAAAAGCTGACTACAGATGCTAGCCCAGTAATATTCTCGACGATCGTGGAAAGAGAGTCATCAATTTCTTTCTCTCCCAAATTGGGGATGGAAATGGGCAAATCAAGGGACTCTCTAAGCTTGTTGGTGTCGATTGCAACCGTGCCTCCAGATTGCACATTTCTAATAGTTAACTCGTATATCAACTCCTCTTTGCGCAAATAGTTAAGGAGGAGAACATCACGAGGGCCGGGCATGATGACAGAACAATTTTGAAAAACTCAAAAAATTCCAGCAACGGAGAAAATTGTTAGAGTTCGAATCAAAGCAATGTTTAGCCGACAAAAGGGGCTAAACTGAGACCCATTCAACCACGCTCTGCTACCACTTGTTACCGTGTTTTTGTGGTAGGTAGGCGTGAAAGAAGGTGCTGGGTGGTGAATGGATCTCAAGCTACTAAAGAGAAATTAATTTCAAAATTTAACAAGGTTATATTTTCTTTTCAAAACAAAGATATAACAAGCATGGCAGGTACAATGTAGCAAATCAACGGGGAGTCACAATATTTACAGGATTTGGGCTTCGAGCCCCGAAAACACAATGCTTGGGCAATCAGCCCAGTTTTACCTCAAAGACACTAGTTTCAACAGAGGGGCAGAAAACCCCATTCATACCTCGGAGCCCTTGCTCCAAATTACACTAAGAAGCCTCCACGAGACATATGACACTTCATTTTCAAAAGAGCGATCCGCTCTTAAAATTTAAGCCTCTCAAAGGCCACACCAAACTCTACCTTCAAGCTGTCCTCTAAGGACGTATTCACAGGGGTAAAATACCCAACCTACAGAGGTCTATTACATGAAAAGAAGGTTGATTACATGACCTCTAAAATCACAATTTGAGAGGAGGCGAACTTGCACTCCTTAATACACTTTGTTTCTAAGACCTACGTTGGCTCTTAGGCCGCTGATGCAAGGGCTAATCCCATACTACTGAGGTGACTTAAGAAAACACAAACTTACATTACATTACTGAAGAATAGGTTGCGAAAAATAAGTTCACCTCAAAACAGTGTGAGTGGGAGCTCGAGAGGGTTAAGCACTCTCTATCCCGATATGTAGTTTGAAAGATAGAATAGATACCAGTTGCTTTTACATTTGAAAGGAAAGTTACATGGTGGAAGACCTAGAACCCGCCGCGAGAGTTAAACTGCCAACTCTAGCTAGAAAAGATGTTATTAAGAGGCCATTACCTGAAGTTGAACAGCTGGTGAAGAAAGAGGCGCTTCCCGCCTCCTGCTATGTACTTTACACACTGAGAGATGGGACAAAAGTGGCCCCGAGACCCTAAAATCAGCAGTTTAAATACTCTCGCGGAAGTTTCTAGGTGTTAGGGGAAAGAAAACACCCGCCCACAATGTTTTTATTGGATAGGCCCCAGCAACATATTCAAGTTGGGGGAAGATACATCTGATTGGATAGAAATTAATTTAAGAAATTCGTGATTGGATAAATCTAAAACAAGGGGAAAAGGGGGGTATACAGCCAACTTAAACAATAACAGAAAGAAATTTAACAAAACCCAAACTTTTGAAATAAAAATTTCTCCAACAAAATAGTTCTTTAACTCCGCACTAGGTCGCACTATTGTTGATCTTCAGTAGTGTCCTCTGGAAGAGAAAGTTCACACTTCTTACTTCAAGCGAAACAAAAACACATCAAAAGTGACACAGTTCAAAAACTCAAAATTTTTCCACGTGGTGACATCTTCTGAGAAAGTAGAGAATTAATAGAATAGATAAAGTTCAACCTTCCTCCAGAAGAGGAGTTTCAACTGGCGCAATTTTTAAATAAAAGGTGTAGAGGTGTACCGCCCGGTACAAAAGGAATCCCAGCCAGCTGAACTGCTGTCAAGGATAGAATAATAAAAATGAGTGAAGAAGTTTCGGAGCAGTTGAAAGCTAATTTGGATAACTCCCACATATATGCAGTATGTTTTGATGAAAGCATGAATGTTTTTCTTTTAGATTTCCTTATGGAAATGTGATGAGGGAGAAATTAGTTTAATTGTTGAGCGTAAAAACTACAACATGAGAAGATAATGAAGCTAATGGAGGAAGTGAAGTCCATTCGCAATATTAGTACTTTAGATTTTTATATCTAATAATTTTTTTACAATTTGTTTTACGTCGCACCGACACAGATAGGACTTGTGGCGACGATGAGATAGGTTTACGAGTGGGTAGGAAACCGCCGCGGCCCCACGGAACATGCAATCAAATATATTTACAAGATATTTTGCACCCGTTATGCAAATATGTATAATAAAGACATAACTCAATAAATGAATTAATAAATAACGTATTATGAAACATAATCGGGAAATTGAAAGGAAGTTGCGAGGGGGGGGGGGATGTAAGTTGTAGACATCCCTTAATGGAAATGGAAAACAACAAGTGGCACAGTCAACAGATGAGAATAATAAACCAGAGTTAAAATGGCACACAAGTTGGAAAAGGTTCGCCATCCCTGCCCTATGCCATCTCCATAAAATCCTTCATATTTCACAGCCATTTTACCATACTTCATATTTCAAATACCTATCCTCTTATCACAGTCTTAACACCAGATCTGCTAATAATTCCATCCTTGCTTTACCTACCCATAGAACTGCCATCTACGATAAATCATTCACAGTAATTGCCTGCCGTGAGTGGAACCTCCTTCCCGAAAGTATCAGGGGGTTAAGCTCTATTCGCACTTTCAAGGAAGCACTTTGGAGACATTTTATGCACCAGTAAGGATCGTCTGTAAACTTGATGCTGCTACTTACAACCATTCTATTGCTTTATTATTATTAATTTTTTTTTTGCTAGGGGCTTTACGTCGCACCGACACAGATAGGTCTTATGGCGACGATTGGATAGGAAAGGCCTAGGAGTTGGAAGGAAGCGGCCGTGGCCTTAATTAAAGTACAGCCCCAGCATTTGCCTGGTGTGAAAATGGGAAACCACGGAAAACCATTTTCAGGGCTGCCGATAGTGGGATTCGAACCTCCTATCTCCCGGATGCAAGCTCACAGCCGCGCGCCTCTACACGCACGGCCAACTCGCCCGATCATTCTATTGTTATGGATGTCCTGGTAGAGAGTCTAAAATCCTTATCCGATTTGTTTTTAAAATCAAATTTTATGTACTGCCTCTTTTTTTACATGTAGGATATTAATTTTAAGAATTTATCCTTTTATGATATCTGATTTATTTCATCTTAATGTAATCTCACCATCCTTGTATTATCATTAATTTACTTTGTATTAGATCT
Source organism: Anabrus simplex (assembly GCF_040414725.1). Classification (NCBI taxonomy): domain Eukaryota; kingdom Metazoa; phylum Arthropoda; class Insecta; order Orthoptera; family Tettigoniidae; genus Anabrus; species Anabrus simplex. The sequence continues at coordinate 242,382,992 of NC_090270.1, read as the reverse complement.
AGTTATTGTAAGTAATGCAATGTAATATATGTATATTTAAGTTCCTGGTTAGATGGAAGAGAAGGCCTGAAGGCCTTAATCTTGCCAGGTAAAAGAAAACATTACTACTTCAACATCAGTTCCCCATGTTATAAGAAATCAGCTGATCACCCAGGCGTGGTATTGGAATTTTCAGTCAGATGGCTTTCTGCTGCCTCATCCTGACTACACGACGTCGGTGGTTTTGACCATGGTATACTCAAATTGGAAGTCTAGTTGTTGGACCCCTGAGGAAGCTCATGGTTTCACAATGGAATCTATTTGGAATTTTCTTGTTCTATTTTACGTGATTTACTCTATCACCCATACATACATACCTCTTCTTTTTACTGTGGTCACAAACTTCTGCTTCTCCAACAGAAAGTCGGATTTTAAAAAAACCTGTTTTTGTAGTTATTTTCTATTCTGTAAAGTAATTTTAATAATGTATCAGTTTAAAATTTAGTGAATAATGTACAGTACGTTCCTATTAAACTCAGATTAGTATTTATACAACGCAATCCTGATACATCTAAGAAGCTTAAATTTAAATTATTATGTTAATATTACATTCATTTTTGAAGTAAACGCGTGCAATTTTATCTTATAATATGGAGACACTAGATAAAACGGATTTTCCGTTTCACTGACATGACAACATTATAAAAATTAAATCAAGTTCTGGCAACTCTTGATAAGTAATACTTCAAGCACGAAAACTTACGTTTCTCAACGATAAAATAGAATTTCTTTCATAAGAATAATTGTTTCCATTGTCATTATTTTCATCATCATCATCATCATCATCATCATCATCATCATCATCTGTTTACCCTCCAGATTCGGTTTTCCCCTCGGACTTAGCGAGGGATCCCACCTCTACCGCCTCAAGGGCAGTGTCCTGGAGCTTCAGACTCTTGGTCGGGGATACAACTGGGGAGTATGACCAGTACCTCGCCCAGGCGGCCTCACCTGCTATGCTGAACAGGGGCCTTGTGGAGGGATGGGAAGATTGGAAGGGATAGGCAAGGAAGAGGGAAGGAAGCGGCCGTGGCCTTAAGTTAGGTACCATCCCGGCATTCGCCTGGAGAAGTGGGAAACCACGGAAAACCACTTCCAGGATGGCTGAGGTGGGAATCGAAACCACCTCTACTCAGTTGACCTCCCGAGGCTGAGTGGACCCCGTTCCAGCCCTCGTACCACTTTTCAAATTTCGTGGCAGAGCCGGGAATCGAACCCGGGCCTCCGGGGGTGGCAGCTAATCACGCTAACCACTACACCACAGAGGCGAACGTCATTATTTTCAATCCTTGTAAATCAAAGGAATAAACCCGAGTGATTCTTGCAATAATTTATCTGAATTTTATACATATTAATGTTGAATAAAATATATTATAATACTACCTGTAGTACCCGGCGCTGCCCGGATAGTTTTTGAATGTTTACGTTTAATATTTGTATTACCAGTTAGTTATGTGTGAAGTGAATGCTTATAGAATTCTTTTTGAGGTGTTGATTTTATTACTTACTAGCGAATGTACCCGTGCTTCGCTACGGTATTCTACATTGTATTCGAATATCGAAGTAAATAGTGTACATGCAGTAAATAAGATAGTTTTAAAATTGCATGTCTCTTAGCGTTATCCGAGAAAGAGCATGGGGAGGTCCCGTACGTTTCCAATGTAAAGTGTTTGTTACGGATTTGTGATATAACGGCAGGCTCACTTGCCTACTGGCATTCACAATCAGGTTGGGAAGTTTACATTATAATTGCAGGCCCCATTGACTACTATGCGGACAGAATCGATTTGGGGAGTTTTCGTTAAAATGGCAGCCCCCCTTTCCTACCTCCAGACAGATTACAGTTTTTATTATAATGGCAGGCAATTACCCTACTATCACTCGAAATTGAGTTGTGCAGTTATCATTATAATGACAGGCCCCTTTTCCTACTGCCAGCCAGCGTACTGCCAGTCACACCAAGTTGGTGAGTTTCCATCAAAATAGCAGGCCACTATGCCTAATGCCAGTCACATTTTAGATGAGTACATTTCTTTATAATGGCGGGCACCCTTGCCTACTGCCAAACACAATCGGGTAGGGGAGTTTAAAACAAAACTGCATGCTCACTTACCTTCTGCAAGTCAAATCGAGAAGGGAACTATTCATTACAATTGTAGGCCTTCCTTACTAATGACAGTTACACAGGAGTTGGAGAAGGAACCCTTTCCTACTGCCAGTCAAACTCGGTGTGGGGAGTACTGATTACAATAGCAGACCGACCCTTTCTCGATCGCTAAATCGACATCAGTGAATATATATAGATCGACATACGAAAGTATATGCGTGTTTACAATATTGAAGACCTTCATTTACAGATTAACTGCTACTAAACGTACGTCATATCGACAAAGGATTATACCATAAGACACGCCGGATTTAGTGGCCTAAATGGCTGGTCCAATGATATGTCATCTATTCTTGGGTCAGATTTAGAAACGTGGAACAGGGTAAAGGTTTTGTAAGATCATCTCACATTACATTACTTTTCGGATAATAATGTGACAGCTACATACGTAGCATTTGGCTCACATATGGCTACTGAGTGGGCCAATTTTCGTGAAGAGTTTGATGATTCTGTATTTCATATAAGTAATTGAAAGTATGAATAATGCATGTGAAAATTCCAAATTGACTTAACATCGATTAATAGAGAAAAATCAAACGTAAAAGGGATACAGATACGGCATAAAGTCATAAGACCAAGGTTGTAGATCATTCCAAATTGAACGGAGATTGTGCAATCCGTTACGTGATAGGAATTTCCGAAGGTCTGCACCATCATTAAAATTGCCTGCATATTTCGATATTCTTCGGGGATAAAAAATGAAAAATTTAATGATATAGGATTTTTCATTCGTTACAGGCTAAAACGTATAATTTTGTCAAATTTCAATTATCTTCTTATTCTTCTGGCAGATTATGCCACAATGTGGATTTTGGGCGAGGCGGGTAAAAATTAGGACTTTCAGGAAATCAAAAATTATGGAGATTGTTATTATTACCCCTTAAACGGAAAGCTGTACGAAAATTTCGCCAAAATAGTCGGTGTAGAGGTACACAGTCGTTACGATTTGATTTATATAGATAAGGAATCTGCTCCATGTAAAACATCTTTTGGGCTATGTCCGCTGGACTTAACCTGCAAAAGTGACCATTCATGATATCTCCCTTATTAATCCTCCTGACGAAAAAATGCACATGAAAAAAAAGGTTTAGAGGTGGAATTCCATCAGGTTTGGTCGATTTCCAGTCAGGTTGGTCTTGTTCTGTATATATTGTGGAAGAGTAAAATCACCATTTCGGTTCCTTATAAACCGCCAGTCCATTCCGGAACATGAAATGTTATTTACGTTTAAAACCTACCTTTGGACAGGTGGATGCTAAATATAAATTTTGTTTCGAATGTCTTCAGTAGTTTTCAAGTTGTAAGGAATACGCTTTACACGCACCCGCTCGTGAGTTAAGTCCGATGGGACTTGTACAGAAAAACGGTCCTTTAATGATATCTCCCTTATTGATCCTCGTATCGAAATGATGCACATGAGAAAAAAAGGTTTAGACATTAATTTCTACCAAGGTAGGTAGACTTCCATAAACTTTTGTTGTGTATATTTTTTGGAAGTGCAAAATCACTGTTTCGGTTTCGTATAAACCCCCAGTTAGTTCAGGGATTTAGAAACAATATTTGCCCTGAAACCTATCAAGGACAGGTGTATTCTAAATACGAATCTTGGTGGAAATGCATCCAGTAGTTTCTAGCATTCACGTACATACGGCGTAATTAAGGAAGAAAATAATACAGTTAAGAATGTTGAAACTAATAGAAAATGGATTATAACTGAGGACAGCCGGATAACGACAAATAAATAAATGCCGTGAGTTATGGATATAATAAAGCGCTAACAGAGGAGAAATTTAGGTTCAGTGATTCTTAGGTAAACAAATATGAAGATGACTAATGGTGTTATTACTTAATCTATTCGAGGGCGGTTATAACCTCCAACGATATTCCGCCAATATCCCGCAGATGAGCCGATTGATGCCTCTCTTGCCATCTACCCAAGGAACAACCACGAATTTAAAAGCATGATGAGGAAAATGGCAATACGTTACTTCCCTACTGGCATGCAGTCAGAGACGTTGCCATGGTAACCTGTAGGTTCGTTGTCGGTCTGTCGGTCACTAAATGCAGAGCATGATACCAGCAGAAAATTGTAAATTTCTCCGTCATGTGAAGAGTAAGGTAAATTATGAACATAACGAAAGTTGTTTATAATGAAGAGACGTTTCACGTACGGTAAACGAAGATTACAGAAAATCAATAGTATAAGAGAAAATAGAGGAAAACCACTGTGGTTTTCCTATAAACACCCCGTCTATTCAAAGATTTTAAAATTATATGCATATCGGAACCTTTCCTGGGATGAGTATACTCTAAATATGAAGTTTGGCTGAGATCTATCCAGGCGTTTCGACGTGATGGTGGGAAAACCACTCTGGTTTTCCTATAAACCCCCCGTCTATTCAAGGATTTTAAAATGATATGCATATCTAAACCTTCCCCGGGATTAGTATACTCTAAATACAATGTTTGGTTGAGATCCATCCAGCCGTTTCGACGTGATGGTGGAAAAACCATTCTGATTTTCCTATAAACCCCCCATATATTCAAATATTTTAAAATGATATGCATATGGAAAACTTCCCCGCGATGAGTATCCTCTAAATATGAAGTTTGGTTGAGATCTATCCAGCCGTTTCGACGTGATGGTGGAAAAACCATTCTGGTTTTCCTATAAACCCCCTGTCTATTCAAGGATTTTAAAATGATATGCATATCAAAACCTTCTCCGGGATGAGTATACCCTAAATATGAAGTTTGGTTGAGATCTATCCAGCCGTTTCGACGTGATGGTGGAACAGACAAACAGACAGACAAACAGAAACAATTTTATTTATATAGATTTTTACACTCGTTCTTCACCCCCTTTCCATCCCCGCCCAAAGGAGTCCTACGAGTGCCTTACACAACAGTATATTTTTTTCCCAGATATTAAGTCTTATTTGTACCTATTTTGGTTGACAGCTATGCCCAAACGTACATGCATAATCTCACTGCTCTAGAATCCTGGAGCTGACGTTGCCATGGTTACGGCAGTTCAGTTCTTTATCCGATTCCTAGAGCAGGGGTAGTGTGGTGCCAATATCTCCGTAACGGTTGGTTTTAGGGCCTTAAAACATGGTTTTCGGGCCCGTAGGGCTTACCGAGTTTTGTTCTTTGCGTCAAGAGGATTAAATTGAGCTTTGTCTCGTCCTTATACGACAAATTCGATATTTTGCCTATAATAGTATAAGAGAAAATGGAGGAAAACCGTTTTTCCTATAAAACCCCCGTCTTTTCAAAGATTTTAAAATGATATGCATATCGAAACCTTCCCCGGGGTCAGTATACTCTAAATATGAAGTTTGGTTGAGATCTATCCAGCCGTTTCGACGTGATGGTGGAACAGACAAACAGACAAACAGATACAATTTTATTTATATAGATATAGATTACTTTAGTAAGCCTCCGTGGCTCAGACGGCAGCGCGTCGGCCTCTCACCGCTGGATACCGTGGTTCAAATCCCGGTCACTCCATGTGAGATTTGTGCTGGACAATGCGGAGGCGGGACAGGTTTTTCTCCGGGTACTCCGGTTTTCCCTGTCATCTTTCATTCCAGCAACACTCTCCATTCTCATTTCATAGCAGTTATCAGTCATTAACATATCACTTTGGGAGTGGCGACCCCATCGTACTAATAGCCTATATCTGCTTCATTCATCACATCCCTGACCCGGTCAAGAACTGGAAAACAGGTTGTAGGTTTTCATAATATTACTTTAATAGGTATGTACTCAGATTTGTAAATGTTTTCATACAGAAATTGCATAAAAGGGTATTTTAGTCTAAATGGCATACGCATTTTCAGTTCTCCACGAAGTATAATATAATAATATGCAAATATTATTATTATTATTATTATTATTATTATTATTATTATTATTATTATTATTATTATTATTATTATTAAGAATGTTGTAGGTTTTACGTCCCACTAACTTCAACGTTTTTCGGAGACGCCATGATGCCGTAATGTTGTCCGCTAGGAAATATTTTGCGTGCCAGTATGATCTACCGATACGAGGCTGAGGTATTTCACCACCTTCAAATAATATCGGACTGAGTCAGGATTGAACCTTGTCAAAATGATCTCAGAGTGTCACCAATCTACCGCCTGAGCTACTCAGTTTGGCCTTTCTTCATTATTATTATTATTATTATTATTATTATTATTATTATTATTATTATTATTATTATTATTATTATTCATTGAATTTATGCTCTAAAGTGCAAGGTACTAGCCATGCAATTTTTGTAGGTTTGTTCCGTATGAAACTTGAAAAACTCGCGGAAAAGTTAACGTTTCTCGAATATATCACCTGGATTCATCACAAGGACCTACCTATGCCACCTTGGTTTGGCAGAATATTGCTTGGAATGGTGAAGAAAAACGACGATGAGCAATAGCATTCTCGATATATAATTAACTTTGGAAACTATATTTTGTGTTATTTTAATCCGGCGAGTCAGACTGATTTATTTGATAACGAACTATATCTCGAATCGGCTGCTATAGTGACAACTCAAAAAGTCAAGTTCTGAGATAAATCAGTAAAAAGTATCCCTTAGTAGTGAAATGCAGAAATCATACGATTAATCTATGGTATGAAGATCAAACGGTACTAAATAGCTCCATAGGTGTTCAGTTTTTAAACATGTTATTTAAAAGTTGCTCCTTCATTCCCTTTGACGAACCCGTGGCCTAGACTTTTTTTTTAGATATCTCGCTATTGCTGCATTTTTTTAAACAGAGATTGAGTTGGACTACCTCGGAAATTCGCGGCTTATAATAATGATGCTAATTTATGGACAATGCTAGAGTCTGCAATAACTACGATTTCGTATTTTTTGCTAGTTGCTTTATGTCGCACCGACACAGATAGGTCTTATGGCGACGATGGGATAGGAGAGGCCTAAAAGTTGGAAGCGGCCGTGGCCTTAATTAAGGTACAGCCCCAGCATTTACCTGGTGTGAAAATGGGAAACCACGGAAAACCATCTTCAGGGCTGCCGAAAATAGGATTTGAACCCACTATCTCCCGGATGCAAGGTTACAGCCACGTGTTCCTGACCGCACGGCCAACTCGCCCGGTCGTATTTTTTTACTTTGAGTTGTGCCAATATTGCAACTTTTGAGCGATATGGTTGCTTGATTTTTAGTGTCTTTTGCCATTTTTACGCCACGCGGACACAGACAGGCCTGAAGGCAACGCTGAAGACAACGAAATAAATGGGAAGGACTGGAATTGGGAAGGAAGTGACCGTAGCTTTAATTAAGGTACAGTCCCAGCATTCGCTTGGTGTGAAAATGGGGAAATCATGCATAACAGTCTGCAGGGCTGATGACAATGGAATTCAATCCACCATGTCCTGAGTACAAACTCACTGCTACGCGATCAAACCGCGTAGCAAACATGCTCAGTAAGACTATAAATGGTTTCTTCTGGGAAAACAAGTCAATATTTTAACGATAAGTGACCTTCAACAAAATTTAATTTCGTTTCACGCTTCGTGGAGTAAATTGTCACACACACACACGTTTGTGCCTTTCTCTTCGTATTATTATTATTATTATTATTATTATTATTATTACTATGATATTAGAACTCCCCTCTGCTCTTCCAGTATGGGTCAGCGGACCTCTTCTGGATCATTTAGGGCCTTGGTGGAAGGTTCACTGTCGAATGCCTTTCCTGACGTCAACATTTATTTAAACAATTCATCTAAGTTTAATTGGGATTCAAACGTGATCATTCCGGATGCAAGCCCAACAGCTAATCCATTGCACTAATCATACCCCCTTAATTCCTGTTACGATTTATTACAATCATTATTTTGGCTTGAATGATTGCCTTTCGATGATGACGGCTGTTGTAAAGTTCGTCATTGTGATGTGTTCATTTTAGAGGCGTATGATATAGTTAATTAAAATACTTATTCTCTGGGTGGTTCGAGAGTTTTCCAACTTGGTATGTTTTATTGTTTGCATTAATATGTATATATGTAATGTTCTTATTCATTGATTAAACAGTTAAGATCACAGTGGAATTTTTTTTTTCGTGTGGCTATTTCTAGCCGAGTGCAGCCCTTGTAAGGCAGACCCTCCGATGAGGGTGGGCGGCATCTGCCAAGTGAAGTAACTGCGTGTAATTGTGGTGGAGGATAGTGTTATGTGTGGTGTGTGAGTTGCAGGGATGTTGGGGACAGCACAAACACCCAGCCCCCGGGCCATTGGAATTAACCAATGAAGGTTAAAACCCCCGACCCGGCCGGGAATCGAAACCGGGACCCTCTGAACCGAAGGCCAGTACGCTGACCATTCAGCCAACGAGTCGGACACAGTGGAAATGAAAACACAAAATGGATATTTGGCTGGAATTGTAAGGCGCACCCACCACAAAAATATTTGAAGCAGGTTAAAGTGTGATTCGGACACAATTGACTGTCGTGTTGGTGTATAATGCACTTGCTGTACACAAATATACCATGATCCACCACCATTTAACGATTGGCTAATGAAAACAATTTCTCTGGATTTCTAAAATTTTTGGAAAAAATATACGTGGAGATCATTATTTAAAAAAAATATATATATACTAATTTCTGAATTGTTATGTCGTTTTAAACTACGTTTGATGATCCTTTACCCATTTAAATTCACATCATTTAACTTAGAAATTAAAATGGGACATGATTTATTGAGCACTGTAATACTGTACATACCAGTTCAAGAATCAATGAAGTTTATTTTGCAGAAAGAAGGCTTCAATCGCCGACAAATTTCACTAACATTCGTCAAAATGCTTATCACATGCCACTGTCATTTCTTATCATTCAATTATACACTTCGTGAAAATTCACTGCTCACATCTACAACACGAAACATAAAAGGAATTCGTCCAATTACTACTCTTATAATAAAATAGGTATCTTGACAGAAAGAAAATTCGATCGCACTCGAAACTTGTCGAACAAATTATTACGCTAGTCACCTGCGATGCGCTTAGATACGGGAGCCTTGCACTAACCACGTCACGTTGCTGGAGCGGAGCCCGGCAAACTGTTGAACGCAACCAGCGTCACTGCGCTCCCCAGCAAGTGTGCGCTTGCGTGTATCGGGTGATGGACCATTCACCTACGCACACGAAATTTATTAATATTTCAATTACTTCTAATCATCTTGTACCGAGCATATTAATTCGTTTTGCACATTGTAAGAGTCCCAGAATTTGGACTGTTCCACACGCTTCACCAGTGCTCCTTGGACAGCAATTTTGAGCTTAAGTCATCTCCATCAACATTAGTCGACAGATCCTAGAAACACACAATGAAAGAAAGTTCATATTTCAATAAGCAAAATTGATGTTGTTTTGAATTTATGTCCAATAGGAAATTTTATATAATAATAATAATAATAATAATAATAATAATAATAATAATAATAATAATAATAATAATAATAATAATAATAATAATAATTTCTTTCTTTCTTTCATTCATAATCCGTTTACCTCCAGCGATGATTTTTCCTTCGGATTCAGTGAGTGTTCTCCCCCTCTACCGCCTCTAGGACAGTGTCCTGGAGAGTGAGACTATTTTGAACGGAGGTATACAACTGGAAAAGAAGACCAATACCTCGTACAGGTGGCCTCACCTGCTATACTGAACAGGGGCCTTATGAGGAGATGTGAAGATTGGAAAGAGTAGACGAGGAAAAGGGAAGGAAGCGGCCGTGGCCTTAAATTAGGTACCATCCCGGCATTTACCAAGAGGAGAATTTGGAAAACAAGTCATACCACTTCGAGGATGGCTGAGTTGTGAATCGAACTGCCACCCACCCCCACTCAATTGACCTCCCGAGGCTGAGTGGCTCCCATTGTAGGCCTCGTACCTCGTTTAAAAAGGGGCTGCCTGGCCGAGGCGGTAAAGACGTGCTCGGTTCGTCTGGAAGGACGTGAGTTCGAATCCCCGTTAGGAAGTCGTAAAATTTAACAAACGAGATTTCCACTTTCGGATGTGCATATGGCCCTGAGGTTCACTCAGCCTACACCAAAAATGAGTACCAGGCTCATTCCTTGGGGCAAACACGGCCGGGCGTAGAGCCAACCACTCTACCCCATCACGTGCCGAGGTTACAAATAGTGGAAGCCTTTACCTTCCACTACTCCAAGGACTTTGCTTATACCACGTTTAAAATGTCGTTGCACAGCCAGGAATCGAATCTGGGACTCCGGGGGTGGTAGCTAAACCCACTAACCACTGAGTCGAACATAATAGTAATAATACAATAGAAACTTGATTTAACGCCGCTTTCGATGGGCATGTTTTTGCCCCGCGTTACACCTTAAAAGCGATAAATGGAAAGTGACCTATAGGATGACAGAAGATTGAGATAAATATAGTGTTATACTTTTTACGTCCCACTAACTGCTTTTTGACAGTTTTCGGAGACACTGAGGTGCCGCAATTTTGTACTTTTACTTTCCAGTAAATCCACCGATACGAGGCTGGCGTATTTGAGCACCTTCAAATACCACCGGACTGAGCCAGGATCGACCCTGCCAAATCGGGGTCAGAAAGCCAACGCCTCAGCCGTTTGAGCCACTCAGCCCGGCATGGGATGAATATAGTAGTGTACGAGAGATCACAATTTTATAAAGACACTGCACTTAAAAACACACATTCGACATTCCACTCTTCACGTGATCGATTATGTTCAATATTCATCATTCACAGAATACGATTTTCATTTTTGTGTCATCACTGCACCTGCACCGAACCCATTACTTAACTAGGAGATGGACAAAAGCTAAAAACAAACACGGCCACTTCCTTTGTAAGCGCGAGTACAGGCAAATTTTTAACTAGTTGACGGGGATAAGGAAAGGTCACCGAAACGTTCTGAGGGGTTCGGTACAGTAAACAACTTACAAAAATTTGTTTCAGACTATTTTTAATGCTTAATTGCACTCTTCTAGTTCATTTTGGTGAAATATTTTTTTAGGTATCTGCACTGGTTTCAGAGTTGTGATTTGAATTTTTAGCACTTGTTATAAGAATAGGAAGTAGAAAGGTTGCTTACAAGAAGAAGAATTATAGTTTCCATGGTATTCAAAACTCAACGCCATGTGCTCATGGAGAAGCTGTAAAACCACATGAAACTTGCAGTTCATCCGGGAGGAAATATGTTTTCGATGCTGAATTAATGTTTCTAGAACTAAAAAATTGCTTACGTTGTGTAGATGGAGGGGATATCAGTTTTACAGTGCATAATGTGTCAGGGTTAGGTTGAAATGTAGTGATTACGTGTGAGAACTGTGAGGATATTGGCTCATTTTGCAACAGTTCAAAGACTGGTAAAAGAAAAAGTGGGTATGCTATTAATGCTAGAACAGTGTATGCAACGAGATGTATAGGTCAAAGACATACAGGTTTAAACATGTGTTGTGGCTTAATTAATATGTGACCACTACTGCAGAGAAAAACATACAACGTCATAAACAATAAAATTAAATGTGCCGCGGAACTTGTGAAGAGGGATTTATTTTCTATTTGCTTTACGTCGCATCGACACAGATATGTCTTATGGCGACGGTGGGATAGGAAAGGCCTAGGAATTGGAAGGAAGCGGCCGTGGCCTTAATTAAGGTACAGTCCCGGCATTTACCTGGTGTGAAAATGGGAAACCACGGAAAACCATCTTCAGGTCTGCTGACAGTGGGGCTCGAATCCAACTATCTTCCGATTACTGGATACTGGCCGCACTTAGAAGAGGGAATCAATCTCGAAGGCTACTGAAGAAGAGGCTTCTCTCAGTAAGTGAAACGATTTGGCAGTGTCATGTGATGGTACATGGCAGACTCGGAGCCACTCATCTTAATTTGGTGTATGTATAATTATTGAAAGTAAATCAAGGAAAGTTCTTGGCACAAAGATTCTTTCCTCTCATTGTCAGAGTTTTGAAACATGGAAAACCAAGAAGAACACTCCAGAATATTCAGAGTGGTTGGAGAGTCATGCATCTGAATGTTCTGTTAATCATCAAGGGACATCAGGTGGCATGGAGGTTGAAGGGATGAAGATGATGTTCGAAATTTCTGAGAGAAGATACGGCGTACGGTACGGTGATGGTGACACAAAGTCATTCAAAGCTGAGTCAGATATGCAACCGTATGGCCCTAACGTATCAATCGCCAAAGCTGAATGTGTTATGCTTTGGTACTATTCAGAAACGTATGCGCACAGGACTGAAGAATCTGAAGAAAGAATTCAATGAGAAAAAGCTTTCAGATGGCAAATTACTGTCTGAAAAAACAGACTGAGTGATTCTGCAATAAATACCCTGACGATTTACTATCTAAATGTCATAAGAAGTAACTCAACATCAGTAAATGATATGAGAACTGTTATCTGGGCTATTTGGCACCATAAAAACTTATCTGATGAAAATCCACTTCACCGAGCTCGATAGCTGCAGTCGCTTAAGTGCGGCCGGTATCCAGTAATCGGGAGATAGTGGGTTCGAACCCCACTGTCGGCAACCCTGAAGATGGATTTTCGTGGTTTCCCATTTTCTCACCAGGAAAATGCTGGGGCTGTACCTTAATTAAGGCCACGGCACCTCTACTCAGTTGACCTCCCGAGCCTGAGTAGACCCCGGTGCAAGCCTCGTACCACTTTTTAAATTGCGTGGCAGAGCACCACTCCTGAAACGACATTCAACACAAGGTGCGATTTTCTGATTTTCGACTGTGCACATTGCATAAAATACGGATCTATATTTGTATGCACACCTGAGAAGGTACATTTATTTTCATGCTAGCGAACTTTGCTTACAAAACAGGTGCAGTATGTACTCCTATAACGTGCCCATTCATGCAAATGGCCAAACACGGTTATGCCTGCTCTTACGATGAAAGAATCGAACTGACATCATGTGCATACCAAGCAGCAATAACGGAATGTAGGTGATTCATTATGATAATCTAATATCGATACATTGTTCTTTTTATCTTTACTGTGGCACTTCTCTTTCTGCCCATACTATTGCACTGGTTGCAATATATTATCGCATATGTGATTACAACAATTGTATTATAAAGCATTTAACAATTTAGCAATCTTTATTCTTACAAAAACACAAGCTAATTTTCTCTTTGTCCACCATAGTGATGTAGTGGTTAGTGTGATTAGCTGCCACCCCCAGAGGCCCGGGTTCGATTCCCGGCTGTGCCACGAAATTTGAGGTGGTAACCTGAATAGAGGGAGGTTCGATTCCCTCCTCAGCCATCTTGGAAGTTGTTTTCCGTGGTTTCTCACTTCTAATTAAGGAAAATGCCGGGATGGTGCCTGACATAAGGCCCCGACCGCTTCCTTCCCTCTTCCTTGTCTATCCCTTCCAAACATCCCATCCCCTCACAAGGCCCCTGTTCAGCATAACAGGTGAGGCCGCCTGGGCGAGGTACTGGTCATCCTCCCCAGTTGTATCCCCCGACCCAGAGTCTGAAGCTCCAGAACACTGGCGTTGAGGCGGTAGAGGTGGGATCCCTCGCTGAGTCTGGGGGAAAAAACCTACCATGGAGGGTAAACTGATGACGAACGAACGTAATCTTGGAAGCGTTGGGAATGTATTATCCCAAAGCAGTTGACGATCGGAGTGGTAGAATTTTGATACAGCTGCATCCTATTGCCTATTTCTTGGTTCGTGGAACAAAGCTCCCTAAGTACAGTATTTGAAGCTGGTAATAAATATCTTCTACTTCATTTTGCACTACAAGGTGCACTACTTCAGGATTTCAGCTCCTCACTAAACCAACGGTTTCATTTCGGCTCATGATCGTTCCCATTTTCTTAAATTCTACTTGCCACAATTAATTAAAAGACGTGTAGATCACCCAAAAGGGTACCGTTTCTGTGTTATCATGTAGAGTAGAACGGAACGCCATAACTGACAGGCAAGCAGCCTAAATGGCATCAAATCAAAATGTCTGAGTAGGTGAGGAAGTAATATTTTTGTATTTTATTATTATCTTACTAATCAAGAGACATTTTTATTTTCGACCACACCAAGGTAAAACTTCCACCATTCTCCTGCCGACAGTGTTTTCCATTAGTCCGGCTCCATGGTTAAATGGTTAGCTTGCTGGCCTTTGGCCACAGGTCTCCCAGGTTCGAATCCCGGCAGGGCCGGAAATTTTACCCGTAATTGGTTAATTTCACTGGCACGGGTCTGGATGTATGTGTCGTCTTCATCGTCATCACGACGCGCAGGCCTGCATCTGGCGAGCCGAACTTGTCTTCGGACACTCCCGACACTTAAAGCCGTACGCCATTTCATTTCTTCTCCATTACCATTTAATATAGCGTAGGTGAATTACGCGTTGAGTGGAACCTTCAACAACATTGAGATTTCCTGTCCTGGTCGTGTGATGGGATTCTCGTTATGTTTAGTGACTGGCAATTTCAGTGATCCCTACTAATATAATAAGTGTGAATATGAGCCTGGATATTTGTGGAATTGTACGGCTCGGTGCCTCAGGATTAAAATTCACACACAATGAGAGCTTTGTTTTAACGTAGACTTACGTTCCACGACAATTGGTACGTGGATTACGTGGATCACCAGGACTACCTAATTTAAGAACTGGAAAAATTCAAAGAAAAGCAGCTCGATTTGTTCTGGGTGATTTCCGACAAAAGAATAATGTTACAAAAATGTTGCATATTTGGGCTGGGAAGAACTGGGAGAAAGGAGACGAGCTGCTCAACTAAGTGGTATGTTCCGGGCTGTCAGCGGAGAGATGGCGTGGAATGACGTTAGTAGACGAATAAGTTTGAGTGGCGTCTTTAAAAGTAGGAAAGATCACAATATGAAGATAAAGTTGGAATTCAAGAGGACAAATTGGGGCAAATATTCATTTATAGGAAGGGGAGTTAGGGATTGGAATAACATACCGAAGGAGATGTTCAATAAATTTCCAATTTCTTTGAAATCATTTAAGAAAAGGCTAGGAAACAATAGACAGGGAAACCGCCACTTGGGCGACTGCCCGAATTGCAGATCAGTATTGATCGATTGAAAAAAATAAGACGCTGTTAGTGTTTGGGTAGCCTATATTTAATTTCGTGTAGCTATTTCTAGCCGAGTGCAGCCCTTGTAAGGCAAACCCTCCGATGAGGGTGGGTGGCATCTGCCATGTGTAGATAACTGCGTATTGTTGCGGTGGGGGATAGTGTTGTGTGTGGTGTGTGAGTTGCAGGGATGTTGGAGACAGCACAAACACCCAGCCCCCGGGCCACGGGAATCAACCAATGAGAGTTAAAATCCTCGACCCAGCCTGGAATCGAACCCGGGACCCTCCGAACCGAAGGTCAGTACGCTGACCATTCAGGCAACGAGTCGGACAGCGTTTGAGTAGAACGCGTATATCACTGAGAGTATTTAACTTAATTGACAGATAAAAGAGTCTGCCTCTGTGGTGTGATGGTCAGTATGTTTAGCTGCCACCCATGGAGGCTCTGGTTCGATTCCCGGCTCTGCCACGAAATTTGAGGAGGTCAACTGAGTGGAGGGGGATTCGATTTCCTCCTCAGCCATCCTGGAAGTGGTTTTCCGTGGTTTCCCACTTCTCCTCCAGGCAAATGCCACGGCCGCTTCCTTCCCTCCTCCTTGTCTATCCCTTCCAATCTTCCCATCCCCCTCCGAGGCCCCTGTTCAGCATAGCAGGTGAGGCCGCCTGGGCGAAACACTGGTCATCCTTCTCAGTTGTATCCCCCGACCCTGAGTCTGAATCTCCAGGACACTGCCTTTGAGGCGGTAGAGGTGGGATCCCTCGCTGAGTCCGAGGGAAAAGCCAACCCTGGAGGGTAAACAGATTAAAAAGAAGAAGACTGATAAAAGAGGAGGATACTTGTTGCAAGAATACCTGGAACGTAGCTTTCATGAAATAGCGCTTCCAAGCAAAGAAAATTTTGTGCTAAATTGGTGACGTCACACGCATACATTGTTACAAGATGGTGCTGTGTTGCCTCCCGCGCTCAGATGGAGATTAGCTGTTCTTGTGAAAATTTATGTCCAGTTGTATAGGATAAGAAATTTATTATCCACATAATATTTGCCTTTTACTTTTAATAAATAAATGTACGAAGCCCTCAAAACCGTGCGGATGTTGCGGTATTGATAGCCTAGCACTAAATTATTTTTACAGTTTGCTTTCGTTGTGTCGCCATAGAAATGTCTTAAAACAGTGACGGCATCGGAAACGGCTAGGAGCGGGAAGGAAGCGAACGTGACCTCAATTACGGTACAGTTAGGTGTGAAAAGCAGAAACCACGGAATACCTACTCCAGGACTGCCGACGGTGGAATTTCAACCAACTTCCTCCCGAATAAAAAATGACGATTATGTGACCCAAACCACGCAGGCACTCGCTCGGTCAAATGATAGTATGAACTGAAGTGACGTATAAGCTCTATATAGGCCATGCAGTGAAAGAATATGTAAAGTAATTAAAACGAACATGTCCGCCAAGAACAGGAAAAGTGGACATGCTACCTCAATAGTCAGTCCTATTATAAGAATGTCCCTTATATTTTACTATATTACAGAAGAGTTCATATGAATTTTCTTAGTAATGCTAACATTTGTCCACTAAAATATACTTCTGTACACTTTGACACATGTTTTACGCACTGGGGAGCAACATAATCGGCAAACAGGGAAAGAAAATCAGATTTCCTATAGCATTTGGAGCTTAACTATAAATTAGTACATTTCCTTCGTAAGTCTAGACCAGTTGTCCAGGAAACTGACCTTACTATCATATGCTGCTGTGTCAATGAAGTACGTAATATTATTTTATGTCTGTTTTTTCCTTTCTGTCTTTTCTGTTCTTTTTTCAACTTTATTCCTAAGGAATGAAGTCATTTAGAAAGAATTGAAACTTTAATGTAACTACCGTGCACAATGTTCCTTGCGCTCTCCATATTTAAGCTGTAAATTACTGTAAAATTAATTTATCGATCCTGCAGATACATAACAATAGTGCATCGTGGTGACTAGCCTGTTCTGTCAGCCAGTGCTTTGTTGTGTACACGAATATTGTTATTTTATATTTCTTTCAAAATATTATTAATAATTTTTATGTAATTTAATTTAAATGATGTAACCCACGTTGATTGAATTTTACTTCTCGTAATTTTTCATTATTTAGTAGCTGTAGTAGCCGGCTCTGCTCGGAAACGTTCTTTGAATGTTTAATTTTGGGATTTGTATTAACTTCTCGATGTGAATTTTTTGTAGACATCGTTATTGTGACGTCGACTGATAGTTTATGAACCCTTTCATAAATTTAGAGTTATTTTTATGTGTATAATTTTAAGTTTTATTTTGAGATTGTAATTTTGCGTTAAAATGTTTCCTTCTGGCAGCCCGGATTATCAGCGAAGAAGCTGATCTTTTCAAACAAGTAGTAAACAAAATTATAACTGTAAGATTTATGCCTCGCGCAATATATATGATGTACACAATTCCAGCTGTCACTAGTCAGACTAGGGACCCCGAAAAGTGTGGACTCAACACAAATATCGGTTATTTTGGACATACCGATATTCTTGTTCACACCTTTTCAACCCCCATTCCGATGGAGGCTCAACTTGGACTTACACGGCATCCAGAGTGTCACAATTCATCTATTAACTTCAATGACCCTGAAATACATGGATTCTATTTTTTTATATTTGTTCGTGACGTTGACCTCTACATATCTTTTGCCACTACTCTCACCATATGAGAGAACCTGCGTGTAAGTGCAATTGCGGAAGTGTAAAGTGTTGAATGTGAGGAAAGGAACGTTTGGCATAACACAAACATCCAGTCCCCAGGTCAGGCATATTAATCATTTACAATAAAAAATCCCTGACCCGGCCGTGAATCAAACGCGGGGCCGCCGATTGACAGGCTGACGCGTTGCCCCCTACACCACGGATTCTGTTCTAATATCGCTCGTTTTTGCTTATTTTTACATTTCACTCCCCCCCCCCCACCTTTGGGGGTACTAGCGGTTTTTTGCCCTCACACTATTTTTTCCAGATAGTAAGTCACGTGTGTACCAAGTTTGATTGAGAGCTGTGCTGAAACTTACATACATCCATATCGGTCATTTCTGGACATTTATTATCACCGCTATGCCGATGGGGGCTGAACTTTGTCTTAAACGGCATGCAGGCTATCACTATTCATCTCAGAGACACCGAAAACTATGAATTCGAAACTATTTTCGATTAATTTCACGTGCCACCCCTTCCAACTCCCACCGTTAGCTAGTGTTAGCTTTTCTTGCTATTGGCTTTTCGTCGCACCGGCACAGATAGGTCTTATGGCGACGATGGGATGGGAGAGGCCTAGGAGTTGGAAGGAAGCGGCCGTGGCCTTAATTAAGGTACAGCCAAAGCATTTGCCTTGTGTGAAAATGGGAAACCACGGAAAACCATCTTCAGGGCTGCCGACAGTGGGATTCGAACCCACTATCTCCCGGATGAAAGCTCAGAGCAGGGTTAGTTTACCCCCACAGGGTTTCTCTACAGATAGTAAGTCATAAGTGTACAAATTTGTTTGAAATAGCTCCAGTGGTATATGAGATGATGTAGAAAGGTACTTCGTAAAACATGGCGGCATTTTCCCACAATCCTGTATACAGCCAAGATCACGAATCACACAGCAAGAAAGATACTTCATAAAACATGGCCGCGTGTTCCCATCTTCGTATATACAGCATTTTTTACCAGACTTTCATGATACGGGGTAAGTCGATGTCCCTTAACGACAATCTGTCTATCAAGGTCGATCCAAGTCTTGGTGCAGCTTTGTAATTACATATCATTACTCATCATAAAAATACTACCTATCGGAATTTGTTCAAACCTCTTCCTAAACCCTCTAGAATTCGGGAGATAGTGGGTTCGATCCCCACTGTTGGCAGCCCTGAAGATGGTTTTCTGTGGTTTCCCATTTTCACACCAGGCAAATGCTGGGGCTGTACCTTCATTAAGACCAGGGACGATTCCTTCCCACTCCTAGCCCTTTCCTTTCCCATCGTCGGCATAAGACCTATCTGTGTCGGTGCGACGTAAAGCAACTTGCAAAAAAAAAAAAACCTCTACAGAGTAACAAGGACAAATTGTGAAATTTTCAGCGAAATAGGTCCAGTAGTTTTTGAGTCCATACGATAGGAACAAACAAATACTCATTTTTTTTTACAATAGATTTGAGGTGTAATTTATTTGTATTCTTTTGTTCTTGGTTTAGTTAAGGCTATGAAGCTTTCTGTCACACTAAAACAAAGTTGAAAAATACACCGCATTTGTGCAATATACACTTAAAAGTGAGTGATAAAATAATCGTCAGAATAATGTTAATAGTAATAATAGTCACAACTAAACAGAAAAGGAAATATTTATTATACTGGTTTTTGAATCAAGAGTCATTAGTCAGGTTCCGTAACTCATCCGGTGTTGAGTTCCGCCCACGCTGCTGCTAGCGTGATGAGTGGGTGTATCACTTGGGGCTGTGTGCGGGTGTGGTCAAAATGTTCCTGTTGTCAGAGCAAGTGTTTACCTGATGAGTCTCTGAGAGCTTCGTAAAGGGAAGTAAACGTACTTAGAGTGTTGTGCAGTAGACACAGGCAACGAAATTACCTTCTAGTTTTCAGGTTGAGCAAAGCCAGTTGGTTAAGGCATGTATGATTTGTATGTTGACGTGTTTTTACACTGACATGAAAGGAGTGTAGGACCTAGGTGTTTTTTGTAAGCTAATGTCCAACAGTGAGTTAAAATCGTTAGAGAAACCATCACAGACGTCCAATACGGGGATTATTAGAGTTTTTGTTGCTAGTGGTAGGAATTTCGTGGCTCGTTGCAACAGATGGGAATACACTCTCGTACAGGTACAGTTTACATTCTTTGCCACGAGGTCCTTCTCAAGCAAAGCACCACAATCTTCTACAGTTCTGCTCAGTGCAACTTACGTGTCATATAATCATGTAGGTGATAATATAAGGAAAAATCTTCATTGAGGTAATCACATAAATGGAATTGCAAATAAAGGGTACAGAACTCTGCACATGTATATGAGGGTATATAGGGGTTGTAGTAAAGATATAAAGGAGAGAGCATATACTGTAAGTCTCTGGTAAGACGCCAACCAGAGTATGGTTCCAGTGTATGGGACACTCACCAGGATGACTTGATTCAAGAACTGGAAAAATCCAAGGAAAATCAGCTCGATGTGTTCTGGAAGATTTCTGACGAAAGAGTAGAGTTAAAAAATGTTGCAAAGTTTGGGCTGGGAAAACGTATGAGAAAGGAGACGAGCTGTTCGACTAAGTGGCATGTTCCGAGCCATAAGTGGAGAGATAGCGTGGAATGACATCAGTAGACCAAAAAATTGAGTAGTGTCTTTAAAAGTAGAAAAGAAGACAAATTGGGCAAATATTAATTTATAGGAAGGATAGTTAGGAATTGGAATAACTTACCAAGGGAGATGTTCAATACATTTCCAGTTTCTTTGCAATCACTTAAGAAAAGGCTAGGAAAACAACAGATAGGGAATCTTCCAACTGGGCGACTGCCTTAAATGGAGATCAGTAGTTACTGATTGATTGATTGATTGATTGATTGATTGATTGATTGATTGATTGATTGATTGATTGATTGATTGATTGATTGATTGATTGATTGATTGATTGATTGATTGATTGATTTATCACGATATGGGTCTTTCAGGGTACATTTTGAATCAGTTTTGTTCTCAATTACACATGACAGTAAAGAAAGCAATATTATTATAGCATGGTTTCCGTGATATTACATGGTAAGACTGTTCGTGAGTCCGCCTCTGTGGTGTAGTGGTTAGTGTGATTAGCTGCCACCCCCAGAGGCACGGGCTCGATTCCCGGCTCTGCCACGAAATTTGAAAAGTGGTACGAGGACTGGAACGGGGTCCGCTCAGCCTCGGGAGGTCAACTGAGTAGAGGTGGGTTCGAGTCGAACCTCAGCCATCCTGGTAGTGGTTTTCGGTGGTTTCCCACTTCTCCTCCAGGCAAATGCCGGGATGGTACCTAACTTAAAACCACGGCCGCTTCCTTCCCTCTTCCTTGTCTATCTCTTCCAATCTTCCCATCCCCCACCAAGGCCCCTGTTCAGCGTAGCAGGTCAGGCCGCCTGGGCGAGGTCCTGGTCATTCTCCCCAATTGTACCCCCAACCCAATGTCACACGCTCCAGGACACTGCCCTTGAGGCGGTAGAGGTGGGATCCCTCGCTAAGTCCGAGGGAAAAACCAACCCTGGAGGGTAAGCAGATTAAGAAAGAAAGAAAGAAAGACTGTTCGTGAAACTGTAGATGATCGGCATAAAGATGGTAACTGGAAGTTGTCAATACTTTAGAAATTTGGTTGATAAAAAATGGAAGTAAAACAGGGCACAGCACAGAACTTCGAAGAAATCCAGAGGTTAATTCTCTCAAGAAACTGCTACTAATTTTTTTAAATGATATTTGTTCGTGGCGTCGACCTATGGAGATCTTTTGCCACTACTTGCATCATTTAAGAAGAACCTGCGTATAAGTGGAATTGCGGAAGTGTAGGGCGTTGAGTCTGGGGCAAGGAATGTTAAGGACGGCATAAACACCTAGGGCCCAGGCCAGGAACATTAATAATTTAAAATTAACATCCCCAGGCTAGGCCGGGAATCGAACCCGAGGCCGCCGGGTGACAGTCGGACGCGTTCCGCCCTACACCGCGGGGCAGGTCTTACTCAAAATTACTATCCGTTAATTATTTATGATGCACCCTGCCATCGGCGGAATTAAAATTTCTGTGCTTTGTGATACGGATTTCGTGTTCAATGCTGTTTAATAAGAGACAGAAATACAGACGTTATATTATTTAACATTTAATATAGAAATTTGTGAGAAAGTTGTACACCTTTAGGGGGTATATGGTGATCAGAAAAGGAAAGAAAAATCTCGAGTGTACACCGTTATACCCAGCATGATTTATAAAGTGCTCTCCTTTTACGAGGAAAATTCCGCATCATTCAACCGCTAGCCGACTTCCACTCAATTATTTATATGCCACGTAGTCTAACTTTTTAGGTAATAGACTATATAGCTCGTGTTATTTGGGACTTCAGTTATTCTATAGCACATGGATTATTTCGGTCTACTTTTCCCTTTACGGTTCCCAAAAAGTAACAATCACAGTAAGTTAGGTCGGATGACGTAGGCTGCCGTAAACCTGTACCAGTTATCCGTATCAAAATCTTGATGTAAGGTGTCTATGGAATTTAGTGCGGTATGTGTTATGCTACCGTCCTGTTGACAATATCCATAATCCTTTACTTCCTACATGAGTTCATTGAAAATTGGATATGAAATATTGTTGTTATATACAAATCTGAATTTACGCGGTCTACGAAATATATTGGCCCGATTATCCATTGCGTACTTACCGCACACCATATGCTAATTTAGCGGGATGCAGCAATGACACTTCCTGTACAATATGCGGTTTCTCAGTACCCTCAATCGCACATTTTGAGAATTTACTTGCCCAGAAAGATGAAATCATGCCTCGTCAGACGTAAGCATTGCCTGTAGATCCGAGTTTCCATTGTAAACATTTTAACGAAGCCAGATACAGAACCTTATCCTTGCAGCGAAATCTCTCTGGTGAACAAGCCCTATTTCTTAAGGTGGAAATTTCGGCAGTCTTATCGCCTTATCAGCCGACTCCATGAACATGTTCCATTTATGCGCTAGACGATTAAGGGATTTTTTGGCAAATGCTTTTAACTGCGCCCGAATATCACCAAGTTTATCTTCAGTTAATGCGTGTGTTTTCCGCTTTCATCTCATACTATCGGAAGAGGAGAAAAGTGAGAGCAAAACAATGAATATCCCCCTGTACTGTATATTGTGCTCGAGTACTTGGTGGAAATTCCATAGATAATCTTTGAAATTCGTCTAAATCACTTCAGGTCCATAGTATAACATAACTACGAAATATTAAGCTCATACTTTTCACGGTTAGGTGGCGTGTTCATATGATCACGCTAAGCGGATGTGTTAGCATTTCATTCTGTATAGCATTTCTTTAGTATTTATAGATTTTAGGTATTGATATTGATAAATTATGAATAAAATACACTAAAATAAACTAGAGATGATAACTTATGAAGAATATACATTAATTACAATATGTACATACATAAATAAAGCAATAAAAGTCTCAAGATATTCGTAATATATTACATTCAAGTTATCTAATTCACAGAAATTACCGAATAAGAACAAATATAAGAATTGTATGCTTCACACTGTATGAAATAGGACAAAGCATGGGACACAGAGTCCAACATTATATTTTGTGCACTCGGTGCGAACATTACTGGAGCATTCCTTTCCAGCACAGCGTCGTCGATTGCAGGGCGCTACGAGGTGCCCAATCCCGTCAAGTCGTACATCGTCAGTGACACTACTCTGCTGGATACTGTATCTCGAGGTGATAGGGCGGCCTCTTCCTACTGACGTTATTTTGAACTTATGTAAATATGTTTGCACAATGTGGCGACGAAATTCTAGATGTGGCAAATCACATCCAGACCTCCTTAGCAGTAACCATGAATTGTGAATGGATACATAAAGGAGCCATGTGAATAGCGACCACCACCATTTCTTTCCACGTATGCCTACTCTGTAGTACGACACATTCTGGTCCATCGTATCTGTTCCTGCTGAAACGGGATCATCGTCTGCGCCTCCTATACAATCGTTGCCAGCGAGTACAATTTCTGCCTTACTTGAAAGCTGGCGACCTGTGAGGTTATCAACCAAACCACTAACATCTTCATTTCCTGAATCTTCGTCAGAGTGAATATTAGCTTCCGGAGGTTCAATAAAAAATTCTGTTAACCTCTCCAATTGGTTCGTCCGATTCAAGAATATCTAATACTTCTTGGAGCGTAATGTCCCTGTAAAAAGGGAAACAAGGTTTTGTAGCTGCATTTATGTTAACAAGTCGCAATTTATTTAAATGTAGAATAGATGCCCGTAAATTGAATAAAGATGTTCAATGAAAATTGATGTATAACAGTAATAGTAACAGGTAGCATAACGTCCACCATCAAATACACGCACAGGGTGAATAGCTAACACAAGCGCCTAGCGTGATCATACGATCACGCAATGTTTTAAGTGCCTACGGGAGTAATATTTATTGTTAAATGTAAATTAACTGCATCATAATGTGAACATAGATCACTCCCAAACTTGTTAAGCATATTAGTTGTGTAATCTAAACATAAATATATGTGAAATATCAAACTTACTTGAAGCGCGCCATCATGATTCTGCTGCTGTGACAATGACACGAAACGAAAGTGCGCCGAAACAATGAGTCGATACGTATCACGTAATAATATGCTCGCACACAGTTGCCACATGCTTCTTGAATTGATCTACACAGTCAGAAATCAATTCCAGCGCTATACAAAGCACTGAGAGCAATCTAAATGAAGGAATGCAGGCCGTGATCATATGGACACGCACACGGGATAAGAAGGTTACACTCAGTTCGTAAATTGGTGTAATTGTGCAATTGTGTGTAAAGGATGGTGAAACAGTGTTATCCTAATACCGCAAAGTGGACAACGAAAGCAGTAGGTTGACACAATCAGGTGTGAGAGTAACGCGACAAGCCTATAAAGGAGAAAGCAATCCACTGTTAACCATTACCAAGGCTCTACGAGCAGCTTGACCTAGAGTTATCCCTAGGAGCAAAAGTGTTTAACAGGCGTGCACGAGTAATTCCCGTACCGAAGCGTGGAGGATTCTTACCGACACTGTTCGCTAGACTAGCTGCATAGGCTCTCTCCTCGGTGGAGTTAGTGCTGTAGCAAGAACTGTCAATGCCGCACAAGTGGCAAAGCAGCAGTTGAAAGAGTGTGAACGACATAACATAACATAACAAAACCATGGAGGCGATTGTATTGCATGGCAAAGATGTACACATGAATCTGGCCCCATAAAAAAGGGTTGGGCATGTACACGGCACCAAAAAACGCTTACTGAATGCACTGCCACGTCGAGCCCTGTCCCATGAGGAAGTTGCTATGCGTGCTGAACAATTAGGAATTCCATATTTCCGTGGTGTGTTTATGCGAAATGAGTTACCTGCATACCCAGGTGACCACGGGAGCGCTGTGATCAACCTGGACGACAGTCGTGGTCCGGGGACACATTACGTGGCTTACGTCAAGCGGGGACCAAAGGTGTGGTGATTTGACAGTTATGGAAACTTACCTCCTCCGTGAGAGCTCATGGACTACTTCGGAAGCAGTGCAGTCATTCTTTACAACAAGAACCGTGTACAAAAATTGAATACGCCCATGTGTGGTTGACTATGCCTTATGTTCCTCTATGAAACGCAGACAGCATACAAGAATCATCAATGCACGCATGATGTCCGGTGCTGCAAGAACCTTCACAGTACGTAGCGAAAGACCTGAAACTACCGTTTACTTTGTCCTACCCTTTGAACTTGGACATCAGCCACACGCACTGGAACTACTTTCTTATGAAGGCTATTCACAAATCTATAACGTGCGGGAGGGATCATACAAGTTGTATTACGGCGCGTACGTGCTAACCTAGCCTTCAGGTACTTACTCGGTATACGATATAAATATACATATTGCAAATTTCTTAATTCAGCAGTTTGGTCTTGAGAGCTTTATCGCTATTTAGCGCAAGTTCTCTCTTACAGCAAGCAACATCACTCGCAAGTTCTTTCAAGATTGACTTTAAATCCCAACCCGACTTGATTGGAACTTTGCTCTGATTTTCTTCAAAGAACTAGCACCGAACATACGCCACGAGTCTTACCGACCTACAACACTCTTGGATGATCATCACGTGACCATTACTTGTAATATAATCACCGACGTGTTCAGCAATCAACAGCCTTCATACGCCTTGTACGACATTATCACCGAAGAAGAAGCTGGCTACAGTATACGTGAGAAGCCATTCGAAGTGCTCTATCATCCTGTGACTGTGGCACGCTTCAAGGACATTACACTTCACCTTGTGAATAAACACAATCAGCTCATTAATTTAGATCCTCGCACACACGTGGCCTAGAAACTTCATCTCAAGCCAGTATGAAACAAATCTACGAAACATGGTGTGCACCGATAAAGTGCACCACTTGTTTTCCAGGAGCCATCAAATTAAAACGTGTACTAAGAAAAATTTTCCTAGACATGGGCAACACCCTGAAAAAACAACATGGTAGAGATGCTACACATCGTAAGCTCAGCAGAAACCCGGGAACGCGTAGTACGAAGTGAGCTTCATTCTTGTCAGCCCTTTGCGTCTGGACTGAAACAATGATGAAATTCGCACGGTTATCAACCAGCAGGATGTATACAATCTACCGCATGTAAGTTACTTCTACATCGAAGGTAGCACTGAGAAAGCGGTTGGAAGCGGCGTAAGTATATCAAAACTAAATAATAATGCCCTTGGTTTCCTCTTTTCGGAGTCACGCTACGAGGTAAACGGGGTAGAGTTTAATAATACAAAGAATGTAGGCATCACAAGTGCAATAAAACTCTGCCCCTCGTATGGCAGTGAAGACAGTAAGCTTTTACGCATGGCAGGATGATGTCCCAATGCTACCAACGACCGGATGATTCATGCAGATGGCACGTTCACAGGGATGTTACCATTAAAACACTTTCTAGGCTTCACTGAAGACTATAGACTAATCATCATGAATGCAAAACAACTCATCCTGATTCGTGATCGCAGTGATTATAAAGCTCTTAAGATATTGGCAGCACCTGTAGACTCAAAAATTTTGCTTCATGGTATCCTGTGAAGGATTTCTCAAGTGACATTAGCTGATCGAGAAAAACTTCAATTGCTCAACATTGTAGAAAACGATACACCATTTTCTTGCTTCCAAACTTGGAATGTGCACGAGTATCCTGTGCTGTCGACAACAGACAAGCACATCTGGGCCATATAAATATCACGTTTCACAGAAAAAGACTTTTTATTATTTTTGGACTTCAAACAAGTCGCAAGTTAAAACATGCAAAGGATTCCTCCAAGTTCGGTCTCTGCAAGCCAAGAAACATTAGACTTTATCTCAATGGAATTACTTATCTCTACGAAAACATGGACATTAATTCTGATAAGAACAAATTTGACTTGCTGTACGATATGTTTTGTAAATTTAAGTTATCCTATCACCGGAAAGAAGATGGTTAATTTTAGGTGAAGGAATCATGACATTTGGATGAACGGTTTAGGTGCTATGAATTATTCTGTGTTAAGGGTTGAAAAATAGCAATTGATTAACATCTTTAAATTTTGCGTCTAAACATGATTCTAGAGTTAAAACATATTTTACTTACGTTATGATGTGAATTTTGGAGAAAGCTGTTTTCAACCTCCTTTCACCCCCTCTCTCCCACTCATCTATCCATCATTCAATACGACCTCGCTGAGTTTCACGGTGCACGACGAGGTTTCTGGCCTAGCTATCGATGGGAGTAATAGGCGTATTGACATGATAGTCTGTGAACCAAGTAGGAAGCACGGACTAATCTTAGATCCCACAATACGCTTCGAGTCGCACGTTGGCCAGGCCGAAGAGGTGGACGCCCAGAAGAAGTAAATTTACCAGCCAACCGTGAACTACTATAAAGCCCGATATCACATAGACAATATTTCCGTCCATGTACTCATGATTGGAGCTCCACGCACAGTCCCTAAATTTCTTGTGCAGCAGTGGAATTTTCTCGGTCTCAACTGGACACGACTTCACGACATTGCTATCGCAGCAATACCAGGTTCAACAACCATACTCCGCAATCATCTATATAACATTTGACGAACTGTAAATCTTGCCACATTCCAAATTTATTGCTGAGTCCTGTGATGGTTACTTATGCCTGGCGCACTAGCAAACTCATCAATAACTTAGAAGACAAAATACTGTGTACTCGACATACTTTGTCCTTATGGCAGACTCCTCATGGTGGAAGTTGAATTAATAAAAATGAAAATAATTTGTCTGTCCATTTCCGTTAATTTACGTTAATGTCTGGCAATATCCTTTATTTTTCGTTAATTTCCGCTACAAAAATTAATTTATGAGAAAGTATAAGACCTGATTTTGTATGTATGAAAGGCTGCTCTTCGTGGTTGGCGGATTTGATCGTGGTCAAGCCAGTGGTATTTGAAGGTGTTCAAATGCACCAACCTCGGGTTGGTAGATTTACTGGCATATAAATGAACTCCTCAAGGAGTAAATTCCGGTTTCCGGGCGTCTTTGCAAACTGTAAATAGTAGTTAGTGAGACGTAAATCCAATAACAACATTACACGTTGAATACCTATTTTAATGTTTTAGACTTGTTTAAGAAGCTTTATCCGAGAGTACTCAGTGCTTATTGCTTTAAGAGAAAGCACAACTGGGCAACAGTCCTATCTTTCTACTAATCAGAAAAATAAATTGAATAGGCCTAACCATTAGAAAAGTATATATATCAGCAAGAGAAAGGGAAGAGTTACAATGGGCGTACAAATTAAAAACTTCGCAAACATAATAACATCGGGATCGGAAGAGAATAAATAAGTGGAAATTTTGTTGAACTCGCCTAATGGGACCTCGCTAAAAAGTAGAGAGTCAAAGGAGGATACGCCTTTCAGGCGCCCATTACGACTGATAGGGGATACCAGAATAGTATTCTACTGCCACTGCTCACAACATTGGCCATTCTTTGAGATATCTTCCAGACGAGATCTACATCATTGTGGAGCAATTTAACCATACCTACGTCTGGTTTCTTCAACTCTGTATTAAATTTTACTTTATTTCTTTCTTTCTTCCTTTTTAATCTGTTTACCCTCCAGGGTTGGTTTTTCCCTCGGAGTCAGCGAGGGATCCCACCTCTACCGCCTCAAGGGCAGTGTCCTGGAGTTTCAGACTCTGGGTCGGGGTATACAACTCGTGAGGATGACCAGTACCTCGCCCAGGCGGCCTCACCTGCTATGCTGAACAGGGTCCTTGCGGGAGAATGGGAAGATTGGAAGGGATAGACAAGGAAGAGGGAAGGAAGATGCCATGGCCTTAAGCTAGGTACCATCCCGGCATTTGCCTGGAGGAGAAGTGGGAAATCCCGGAAAACCACTTCCAGGATGGCTGAGGAGGGAATCAACCCCACCTCTACTCATTTGATCTCCCGAGGCTGAGTGGACCCCGCTCCAGCCCTCGTACCACTTTTCAAATTTCGTGGCCGAGCCGGGAATCGAACCCGGGCTTCCGGGGATGGCATCTAATCACACTAACCACTACACCACAGAGGCGGACTAAATTTTACTTAACAAATATTAAGTATCAATTGTTATTAACTTAATACTTATGTTATGAGCCCCCAACATTTGTTACAAAACAATTGTTAGACAAATTAATACGTATCCGTGGGAATTCCGAATGCGTTTGGCAGTGGACAGTTTTTTTTTTCTTCACATGAAGTGTTCAGAGCGGAATTTTGTAAATGTATTTTGTCACATTTGGTTGAGGTTATCATAGGTTGTGGTTAGAGGAGATCATGAAGACGTAAACATGAAAAATAAGAGGCAGCAAAACAAAGAAGGAAATTGTTGTTATTTAAGATGAAATATGTAAGTGTGCTTGAAGGATAAGTGAACGGACAGCTATATCACAATATTCAATGTATGTTACATCAGTGCAGTCTAAGGCACCTACAACGCTTAGAAAATGTGATAATTGATACGTCTTAGGTGATTCCCAGGTGGTCAAATACCTCAGCTTCGTGCCGGTAGATGTATTGGCACGTAAAAGAACCAGTACGGGACAAAATTTTGGCTCATCGTTGGCGTTTTAAACTGTAAAGTTTTGTTTTATTTTTATTTATAAAAATGCTATTTCACCGTGGCGTCGACCTGTAGAGATCCTTTGCCCTACTTGCACAATGTGATATGAACCTGCGTGTAATTGGAATGGAGAAAGTGCAGAGTGCTGAATGTGAGGAAAGGAAGGTTAAGGACGACACAAACACCCAGTCCCCAGGCCAGGGAAATTAATCATTTACAAATAAAAATTCCTGACCCAGCCGGGAATCGAACCCGGGGCCACCGGGTGACGAGCCGACGCGTTGCCTACTACACCACGGGTTCGGAAAACTGTACGGTCAGTTAGTGGGACATAAAACCAAAAATATTATAGTTATTATTGCTAGAAGATTTGTTTTGCTACTGGCTTTACGTCACACAGACACAGATATGTCTTATGGCGACGATGGGATAGGAAAGGTCTAGGAGTTGGAAGGAAGCGGCAGTGGCTTTAATTAAGGTACAGCCCCAGCATTTGTCTTGTGGGAAAATGGGAAACCACGGAAATCCATCTTCAGAGCTGCCGACAGTGGGATTCGAACCCACTATCTCCCGTATGCAAGCACACAGCCGCGCGCCTCTAACCGCACGGCCAACTCCCCCCGTTCTAGTAGATTATAGTACAGTAGTTATTTCCCTTGTCCGCCTCTGTGGTGTAGTGGTTAGCGTGATTAACTGACACCCCCGGAGGCCCGGGTTCGATTGCCGGCTCTGTCACGAAATTTGAAAAGTGGTACGAGGGCTGGAACGGGGTCCACTCAGCCTCGGGAGGCCAACTGAGTAGGGGTGTGTTCGATTCCCTCTTCAGCCATACTGGAAGTGGTTTTCCGTGGTTTCCCACGACCGCTTCCTTCCCTCTTCCCTGCCTATCCTTTCCAGTCTTTCCATCCCCAACCAAGGCCCCTGTTCATCATAGCAGGTGAGGCCGCCTGGACGAGGTACCGATCATTCTCCCCAGTTGTATCCTCCGACCCAATGTCTCAGGCTCCAGAACACTGCCCTTGAGGCGGTAGAGGTGGGATCCCTCGCTGAATCCGAGGGAAAAACCAACCTTGGAGGTTAAGCAGGTTAAGAAAGAAAGAAAGAGAGAAATAATGTGTTACTTATAGGCCTAAGGTATCTTTTCATACCGTGTTGAATTTATTTTTATTTAAATCCATATTTAAAATGAATAGAATATGCTGGGATCAGGACCCCCCGTCCAAACAGTCGACTTTGTCCATGAATATGTCAGTGGATAGAGGTACTGACTTGCTGACGTGACGTAGTGAAACCGTCTAGAAAGTATCTAAGTATTTTATTTATTTATTTATTTATTTATTTATTTATTTATTTATTTATTTATTTATTTACCGTATGGATTCGTTCGGTTCCTTGGCTGAACGGCCTGCTGGAGTTGTAGTTTCTGAGACATATTTATACTTCCGGTATAACAACTGTCTTGTAATGCCGAACTTTCGCATTGTGCTGTACAACTCTTCTATAGTCCGCTCCGTAGAGTAAAGGTTAGTGTTATTAGCTGTCGTCCTCGGAGGCCCGTGTTCGATTTCCGGTACTGCCAGAAATTTAAGAATGGCAGAAGGGCTGTTATGTGATTCAAATTGTACATGCAGCTCACCTCTATTGGGGGTGTGCCCAAAAAGAGCTGCACCACCTCAGGATGAGGATACGAATTGACTTCATTTTAAAGTAGTGATCCATGTTACTTTGTACGCTTTCTAGAATTGGGTGGTTCTTCCTAAATTCGCTCTACTTTCCAATCCAAATGGTAATTATTATTATAGTCCGCCTCTGTGGTATAGTGGTTATCGTGATTAGCTGCCAACCCCGGAGGACCGGGTACGATTCCCGGCTCTGGCACGAAATTTGAAAAGTGGCACGAGGGCTGGAACGGGGTCCACTCAGCCTCGGGAAGTCAA
Source organism: Anabrus simplex (assembly GCF_040414725.1). Taxonomy (NCBI): domain Eukaryota; kingdom Metazoa; phylum Arthropoda; class Insecta; order Orthoptera; family Tettigoniidae; genus Anabrus; species Anabrus simplex. The sequence goes on along the minus strand of NC_090270.1, from coordinate 242,350,846 downwards.
CTGAGTAGAGGTGGGTTCGATTCCCACCTCAGTCATCCTGGAGGTGGTTTTTCGTGGTTTTCCACTTCTCCTCCAGGAAAATGCCAGTATGGTACATAACTTAAGACCACGGCCGCTTCCTTCCCTCTGCCTTGTCTATCCCTTCCAATCTTCCGATCCCCCCGCAAGGCCCCTGTTCAGCATAGCAAGTGAGGCCACCTGGGCGAGGTACTGGTTATGTTCCCCAGTTGTATCCCCGACCCAGAATCTGAAGCTCCAGGACACTGCCTTTGAGGCAGTAGAGGTGGGATACCTCGCTGATTCCGAGGGAAAAACCAACCCTGCAGGGTAAGCCGATTAAGAATTATAATAATAATAATAATAATAATAATAATAATAATAATAATAATAATAATAATAATAATAATGTTGTATGTCCGGCGCTCCCTTCTCGCTCCGCCAGCCAGCTACACGCGCGCCAAGTGTCATTCTTCTAGCCTCGACGCGCAGCCCTCAGTGCGCGTGCCTGAACCATCGTATGTGTACTATAAAGAGGAACTCCCAGCCTGTCCAGATGCCCACTTGCCCCGGTGTCCAGCTCCAGAATACACCCTACGTCGAGCACGGAGGCTACTCCTCTTGAAAATGTGCTTCGGCCAGGTGGACTGAATTTCTGGCAGTACGAGGTCTCACCTCTGGTCACCGCTCCTCTTCCGCTGCCCATATCCAGTCATTCTATTACATATTTCCCTAATTAATGCAAGCTCCCTTGGTTTCGCCAAGTAAGAATTCTTCCAACATTGAACTTGCTTTTATGAACTCAGCAAGGAAGGACTTTCCAAAACATTTATGTCAGTACTTCGGATAGTTTTCGACTATCGACTTTTCTTATCACAAGGACTATCTTTTCTAGATAGAAGTGGATGTAAATACTGTAAACTTGTATATAGTGTACAAAAGATAGACTCTTTCTCAAGATTCCTAATTCATTTGCTTCAAGTTAAATTTCATTTTTATTTGTGTAAATAGTGTATTTTGCATTTGAAGCGAATAATAAAGTTGTGTTTTGTAAATCTCAACCTTGGTTACAACAACAAATAATAATAATAATAATAATAATAATAATAATAATTATTATTATTATTATTATTATTATTGTTGTTGTTGTTACGGAGGTATCCGTGGTAGTTAGAGGTGAAAGAAGGTGCGGGCTGGAATAGGTCTCAACTACAAAATTAAAGTTAATTTAAAACTTTAACAAAGGTTATATTTTCTTTCCAAAATCAACAAATAACAACAACAGAGTAACAGGTACCAACAAGTTAAGAAATTACAATTCTTTACAAGATTTGGGCTTCGAGCCCCAAGATTAATTTCTGAGCTCTCAGCTCACCACCACAATTGCTAAAGGGCAGAAAACCCCTAAGTACGAGGAGCACTTGCTCCTAATTACAATGTTAAGAAAAAGAGCAGACCCGCTCTCAATTTTACAAGTCTATCAAAGACTACAACAAACTTCATTTCTATCTGCTCTTAAGGCACACACGGAAACAGGGGTAACTAATACCCAATCTACTGGGCCTTCGCTGGAAGGAAAATAAAACGGGTTAAGTAAATGGCCCAAAATACAAACTGGATGGAGGCGATAACTTGCACCCCTACACCAAGTTTTTGTCTAAAACCTATGTGGCGCTAGGCCGATCACTCAGGGGCTAATCCCAAGCTAGGGAGGTGACGCGTATGAGAAAACTTTACTACAGTAAAGAAGAGAAGAACGGTTATGAACACGTAGTCACCTCCTTTTCAAAAATGAAGGGGAGTTCGAGAGGCTGAAGCACTCTCCATCCCCGCTTTACAGTAAAAGATATTTGTAGATTTTACATAGACAGAAAAGAATTTACATTTTAAAAAGGTAGGTTACATACTAAGGTTTCGAACACTCCCCGAGAGTTAAACTGCTGAGCTAGCAAGAAATGAAGATGTTAACAGGCCATTACCTTGTAGATGAACCGCTGCTTGAAGAAAGAGGCGCATCCCGCCCCCTGCTACATATTTACACACTAAGAAAGATGTTACAGAAGTGGCACCGAGACAAGAAAATCAGCAGTTTATATACCCTCGTGGAACATTCGAGACCTTTCAGGAATGAGTAGACACATCCTTTCGTTTCTATTGGATAACAGCAAAAGCTAATACACAAGACGGGGAAGAAACACCTTATTGGTGGAAAATTAATTACATAAATTCCTGATTGGTTACATTTAAAACGGGCGGAAAGAAAGGATTTATATTGCCAACCCACAAACCACAGTACAAAATTAAGTAAAACCAAACGTTAGGAATACAATATTTCTTCAAGAAAGTTCATTCCATTGCACCAGAGTGTGTTACCATAGTTTTGGGTAGAGACATCTGTTAGAGATTGTTCACACCTCTTAATGGTTGAAAAACAAAAGGCAAATAAAAACACTCAGTGACACTCCAGTAGAGAAGTTGGCGCAATATTTGAATTTGCGGTGTGGAGGTGTACCGCCCGGTACAATTATTATTATTATTATTATTATGAAACGACCTTTGAACAGCAGCTTTCTTTCTAAGTCTAAAACATTAAGGTTGAATAGCTGTAAAATATTCACCCAGAAAGCACTTGGGATGAAGTGAACAATAATCCATTTACTGAATAAGATTTTACGTGTACAGCCTACCTGTTGTTTGTTATTTCGTTACTAGTACGTACTAAAAGTGAGAAGAAAGTGCCATGATACTGAGACAAGTAGTCCACCATATTTTACTACACTGTTATTTTGATCAAGGAAAGGAGGATAACTTGAAATCGATTTAATGAGGGGGAGTTAACTTGATTTGAACACATCATTTTATCATGTCCATAGATAGTGGACACTCTGCCAACCTTTTAAACCGATTAAGAATTATTATTATTATTATTATTATTATTATTATTATTATTATTATTATTTCTTTGCGTTTAGGCCATCTGTGGACCACGGTGCTTGTGTTCTAGCTGTGTTTTTGTCTTCGTCTGCCCCTTTTAGCATACTGGATTGTGTTCTTAGTGGCCTCTTGAGCCTTCCTGTTGGCCCAGTATTCCTTCATTTTCTCGCTGAATTCTTTCCTGCGCTCCTCTGACCAATTCCCGGCTCCTTTGTGGCTAGCTGATGTAAGGGATGTTAGGAAAGGTCCCTGGAATTAACCTGGGAGGAGTCCTTGTGGCTCCGGGCAAATGGGAGTGAAATGCGTCGTTGCCGAGTATCTGCAACATAAAATATTGGATTCAGCAAGAGAATCCAACTAGCCTCTTTCACTCCAACTCCAGCACGTAACCTACAAGAGGTGTCCCTGTTATGCTGAGCAACCCAGTGGAAGGTTGGGTAACCAATCCCAGCGGGAAACTGGGTCAGTGAACCGATCAGTGCTGGGGGCTTCAAGGCTTACAACCTTGATAGTCAACAACTCGTCACTTTCGGGTGACCAACTATACACACTTGTGTGATAGATTATTATTATTATTATTATTATTATTATTATTATTATTATTATTATTATTATTATTATTATTATTATTATTATTATTATTATTAAACGACCTTTGAACAGCAGCTTTCTTCTAAGTCTAAAAGATCTGAAGCTGGTCGATTTCGTATTACCATTAGAGTTCATTCACCGTATCATACTTTTGCTCGTAAGGCAGTGTTGATTAAAATGTTTCTCAACAACAGTCATTTTAAATTCCGTAACTTGAAAGGCAATTTTAAGCAACTAATCTCAGGATTTGAGAAACGTTGTACAGTGATTCCCACGTTGAATGCGATTTGACAAAAAAGGAAGAGAGGGCCGGGGAATGGCGGACGTCTACAATGCTAGCGAGATGAGACAATGACGTCACAGTGCTGAGTGGCGGGGATGATCACTGTTTCAAGGGGAAGTACCAGTAGACAACCATCCTCTATTAACACTAATTAGAAGGAAAATGGAAGAGGTCCATCACTTCGAAGAAATTTATCGGCAAAAGAAGGAGAAAGGCCACGAAGGGCGTGGAAACTAGACACCCTACGCAATTCAAAGCTAATAACGCTCTGATGTTCAGAACCTCTGGTCACCTTTTACGACAGACAGGGAAAGCCGTGGCTGAATTCTACCCATTCCACCCAGGATGTTCCGCAGTTGTGATAGTGTGATGCTTGCTATCAGCGTGTAAAAAAATGCCACCGGAAAATTGTTGAGGTTCACGATAATTAGATTCCTAAGAAGACGTGCGAGGCTAGTTTAACAAAGAAGAATATGCTCAGAATAATCTAGACATAGAAACTACGAGAATCTTCCAGCACCCATCCTTGCATGTGCTGTCTACAATTTATCAGGATTTACGTGTAATATCTTTCTATATCTGCCTATGTGGTTTTTTTCTGACCCTTAATGCCCGATTACAACGCTATGATACCTCATCAGACCTAGTAGCATGCTGACCATGGAAACAGACTGATACACCCAATCCTTCCTGCTGTCTCTTTCACTTCTTAGAATTAACAGCATGTCGGAGACGATGTAGACTGTGCTGATCACCACGTGGGGAGGGGGCGCTCCGTAACCCCCCGCCTATCGAAAGAAACTCTAAGTGGGTCAGTCTGTGACGAGTCATTCAGGCGTGCGTAGTGAACAAGGCAGTTTCCCCGGCAACCCTGCATAATCCTCTAATGAAAGTTCTAGCACAATGCAGGACACACAATACTACAACGTATCCTAAAATAGCTGTTAAAATGTTTAAATAAACTTGTATACGAAACTGAAGAAATGACTAATTCTTTGTAGGACAAAATGCCGTGATGCCTGATTGTCTCTCGCTCACATTTTGTCCCCGTGCAGCTTCGTCACGTAAGCGACGGGGAAACAAAATGACACTCGCAGGCACACATCACTCCTTCATGTAACGGAGCATATTCAGCAGCCTGTAGTCCTTCATTGTGAGCCAAATTTTTAACTTTTCCGTTACCTTCCATCTCTTCGTCTTCTAATTAATCCTTAGTTTTATATTATTTCTCTTTCGCTCTATCTCACTATCTAAAAGTTCATCGTTCTCATCTTGCCCCATTCATTCTCCAGCATCACCATCAACAACAAATTCACAGTTTGGAATTTTCTTCAATAAGTCCACTATTTCACAAATTTTTCTCTCTTCCCTGCTTTCATGAAACCAGATCCCTGAATGGCCCAATAACTTTAATTCTCGATATCAATCAAAGATTCAGATATCCACCCTACTACGTCCAGCATGTCTATTTTATTCAGTTTATCGATCATGGCACACCCTTGCTCTACGGCTAAGGCAAGAGAAGAAAGAAGATTACGTCTGTATTTCTGCTTCACTGCTTCCAAAATAGCCTGCTCCATTGCTTTTTTTTTTTTTTTTTTTGCTAGTTGCTTTACGTCGCACCGACTCAGATAGGTCTTATGGCGACGATGGGACAGGATAGGGCTAGGAGTGGGAAGGAATCGGCCGTGGCCTTAATTAAGGTACAGCCCCAGCATTTGCCTGGTGTGAAAATGGGAAACCACGGAAAACCATTTTCAGGGCTGCCGATAGTGGGGTTCGAACCTACTATCTCCCGAATACTGCATACTGGCCGCAATTAAGCGACTGCAGCTATCGAGCTCGGTGGTGCATTGCTTGATGCACGTAAGTGAAGTTGGGGGAGGGAAATGTATGGCTATTATATTTTGACCAACGAAAATAATTCATCGGTTGGGAAAAAAAGAGAAGAAAAATTAGTTCTCGTCAACTTTTCGAGTTATACGGAATTTCGAGTTATCGGAAGTTGAGTTTCGGGATTCTATTATAATAATAATTTGTTATTATTTATTTATTTGGCGTATGGTGAATAATGACAACGTATAAACTATTTACACAGTCTGTAAAGATAAGTAAAAAGTAAATAAAAATTATCATATCCATACAGTCAAAGCAATTTATAAAATTTGAAAGAACAAGAAGAAAACACAATATATTTACATCACTATCCACCTATCAACTCTGACAGTTCATAGATACACATTGAGTGCGAGTGATGTACATATCAGTAAATGTGAATGTCCAAACCCGCCACGCACTTCACTGCTTCGGGTGTTGCTGAGTTGAGGTCTTCCATGATGCCAGTGAAAGCACGGAGTGGACATTCCTGCACTACATGCTTTACTGTATTGCGAACCTCCCCACAGTCACAGTATGGAGAAACTGACCAGCCCCAGGTGTGTAAAGTAGATGCTGGTCTACCTACTCCACATCTCATGAGATTTAATCTACTCCAGGTGCAGCATGGCAGATCGAAGCCTGCCAGTTTTGTGGATGGATTATTAATATCCAATATTTCCCTAGGTGGGGATAAAGACCACTCTGTTGACCATTTAGAGGTGGAGTTGAAGTCGCTGGATGTTATCTTCACGGCAGTCTTCCAAGCAGGCGGGCGAGACTTAAGGCGTGTGCATTTCTGTCTTATAATTTGCGATGTTGGGGTTTGTTGTATAGGTGTATTTTTATTATTTTTAATCCGTGATGTTAATTTAATAGTGTTTGATATAAGTTGAGCGAGGTGTTAGGGGGTAAAACGCTCGTCTGTGTGTTTGTGACTAACTGTGACAGACAGTTATGTGGTGAGGTGGCTCTGGGTTTAACTTGCGAAACGGAAATTAGACTTTGATGTTCGTATCGAAATGATATATTTTTTAAATGGGGTGGACCTGAAGATGTAAAAATGGCTCTTATTTTTGTGATGGGCTTAGACTTTTGTAGTAGTGTTTGAGATTGTTTATGGAAGGGTGTGTTGGTTAGTTTTAATGGTGCTGTGTCATAGTGGTGTCGGCAGTTGACTATGGTCGGGATGCGAACATGTATTTAATTTCGAGTTTAATCATATGTCTTTAATTAAGAAACTATTTTGGAAGTCGGTGTATTTTGTCACGACAGTCTGGTTCATATTGTACTTGGTTACCGGAAGTGCGGCAAGCTGTGTAGCGAACCGCTCTGTGAACGAGGCTGTTTTGCGGGAGGCCATTTGGAGAGCAGAAATTTGACGCTCCGAAGTACTGTGTGTTTGATTCCATCCATGAGTAAAAACTACGTCAAGTGCAAAAGTCAAGCATGAGTAAACTTGTAAATAAATGTGAACAACAGTTTAATAAATTGAATCAATGGTTAAATTACACTAGCACTTCGAAAGGTGATTTTAGTTTCGAAGACCCTCATGACCTGCAATACAAACGTATTCAACCAGTTATTTCAGAGTGGATACAACAATGAGTATCCCTTCAGCTTGCAAGGGTGGATTGCCAACCAACGGTCTCTAACTTAGGCTGACATTGCTTCTGTATTATACCAGGTCGTTGACCTTCATGTACCATAATTGAACTACCTCGCTGAACGCTACTGACGCTGTCGACGACAGTAGGGTAATCACTGAGAAGTTTCCTTCTTTTCCTAAGATAGAGTGTTTGATCCTGGATTAGGTTGTAGACGTTTGAGATTATTTGAGTGCAAAATCTCCCTGTTCTGCGTTCTGGAAATAAAAAAGAGCTCCTTCAGAAAAGAAAATTAAAAATCGAGATCTCTATTAAGACCGTTATCGGTGAAAATGTACGATGGCAGGATATCATTATTATCTTCTTTTCTTCTTTTATCGTTTATTTCAAGGGTTACGGGGTTAATATAATGGGACATTTACCAATCCTAACAGATGACTAAAATTGAGGTAATCAGGAACTCTCGGCTTGGGACCCTAGCTGAGACTTGCATTACTTCGTCTTAATTGTACTAGGCTCCTCATTTTAATGCATCCCTACCCTACCCTCCGGACCTATTATCTTCTCTTCTGATCCTGACGGTATTATATTTTTATTAAGCCTATAAAATCTTTCATTACTGCACCGTTCTTGGAGGTTTCATTTCTTCGACGATACCTTTATTATTCCAATTATCAAATATCGTCCTCCTTCACCTTCTAATTGAGGTTGAGGGAGGTTGATATCTAGCTGCTATTTCCCTTAAAACCAGTGGCGGTTTCTGGTATAGCGCAATGGAGCAATGAACCTCCAGTTTATATCACATTGTACTTAACTACTTAATTTTCACAACTGCCTTGTCAATCTCTAACCCTTTGCTAAGCTCATCTATCCGTAATATACTCGTACTGACTTTCAATTCAAGCGAGCCGCGCGAAGTCCTGGCTGGATACTCGTCTGGAATGCACCCCCTATGCAAGGCCACATCTCCGTCCGTACCTTGGTGAAGGGTGTGGTGAGGTGCGGGGAGATGCCGACCAACACGTAGACAAGACCAGGATATCGCAGAAATGAATATCCGTGATTTACGCATGCGCAGTATGTCACTCTCTCTCACCCGTCTTCGTAATCGCAAGTCGTGTTGTTGGGGTTAGAAAACTAGTACATGCCTGCCATCTGTTGCCCTTACATGAATTTAACTACGGCAGCAAAGAATAGTACGTATAGTTAACACAAGTGTTGGAAAGCATCATTACTACCAAAAGTCACATTAAACTGCCAAATTCCGATTGATATTTTGCCCCAAATATATTACTAATACTTACTGAACATCTATTCATTTGTCCTCTTTGGAGTAATTACTTCTTGGAGAGAAACTTAACTTAAAAATCGTTGAGGCAAAAAATAGCGGGAAGATAATACCAATGAATATGCTAACTGCCTAGCCCACACGAGTTAGTAAAATTAAGTTACCAACGTTGTCAACAGTGCGAACACACATCCCGTAAGTTTCCTTCTGTTTTTCAAATGTGATACTAGTGTTTATACAACTTTGCAGTATTTATCATAATTCGTTGTATTATTGTACGCTGTGCAAGCGTGTCAGTGTACTGTTGTGCCGTACAGAAACTTAATTTTTAGAACATAAAGAAGTTACAATCTTATGTCGGTGTGTGTGTATTGTGCATTGTGCTTGCGTCCACAATCTTTGTGCCCGGGAAAGGTAAGGAGCTACAAAATGAGTATGAACAGTGTTCAGATACCCAGAAAAACAAAATTTTCTTCTCTCTTTCTTGAGCGCAAACTTGAGATTAAGAATTCCGGCCGCCCACTGCCTGATCTTGATATAACGATGCAGATTAAAAGTAGCGAAATCGTGCGTAAATTCAGAATTGATATAGGCCCTATGGAAAAGAATCGAGTGGATGTATGGGTGCGAAATTACCAACAGGATGCTTTGTTTTCCCTGTTTATTTTTTGTGAGTGATGAAAGCGAAGGGACTATATATATATACACACACACACACATATATATATATATATATATACACTCGTTAAAATGTCGGAACTCGATCACATTCTCTTAAAGCAATTATCATCGTCAACTCCACTATCATATTATTATTTTTGTGTTATTGTTGTTACTGTTCTTGTGCTGTTGCCAGTGATGGATGTAGTACTTTTTTACCTGTCTCTTGGAACCGGTTAGAGTAAAATGCAGCTTCCACCGAAGTCGCAGCGTCATTGATGGCTGCGACAGTATGGAAGCTGCCGAGGTAAGGCTGACGCTGAGTAATGACATTCGGAACACAACTAGTGTTTCTGAGTGTTATGAAATGTTCCATTCATTGGTCTGGTCGTGCTGCAATAGCACGTTCTGGCCCAGTGAGGAAAGCAATGACAAACTACCTCACTCCTCATCTTGCCCACTACGCCTCATTTTGGCACCGTTATCGGGTTTTACAGTTTACCTGCAATCGCATAAATTTGGTGCTGCTATTTGTGGATCTAACTGTCCATCAGCCTGATGATCTAACAACAAATTATTATTAATAATATTATTATTATTTTAATTTTTACTTGATCTATGTCTGTATTTATCATATACAAAGATTTTTACGAAATGTATATACATAACCCTCAAAGATGAAGTGAAACTTTAGGTACCGGTACGTAAAAGGTGAGGTGGGGTCAAAACTGGCACCGACAAAATACTCATATAAATGCACATATTCTAAATGAGTGTGAAAAAAAAGAAAGAAATATTCACAGCGACACTCTCAGAAGTTATTACATAGCCCATGTGAATATATTAACAAATTTGGTATGATTAGTGGGCAGAATGATACTTTTTCACCAAACTCAAGAATGGACTGCAACATCCTAAATGATACTACCTTTCATCTTTGAAGAGACAGGTGATTCCAAAATTTATACTGAAAAATCTATACCAAACCATATCAAAATCTAAAAATACATAAATGAGAAAAATCTGCTTTTCTATGATTTCGCAAGCGCTGAAAGGAACTAAGGGCGCTTTTTTTTTTTTTTTTTTTTTTGCTAGGGGCTTTACGTCGCACCGACACAGATAGGTCTTATGGCGACGATGGGATAGGAAAGGCCCAGGAGTTGGAAGGAAGCGGCCGTGGCCTTAATTAAGGTACAGCCCCAGCATTTGCCTGGTGTGAAAATGGGAAACCATGGAAAACCATCTTCAGGGGCGCTTTTTTGGTACACCGGACGGCTTCAAGCGTCAGAATACAATACTGCTTGTTCTATTCTTCATCAAAAATTCGAAACTGAAACTCAGAATTCTTATCCACCTACATCTAGCAATGTTCCCATCGTAATAATAACTTAGTACACTGTTCACAAAGTCTGAAAAATCAGAATCAGTGACAGAAACCTTTCCTTGAGAGCTAAAGCTAAGTAGAAGCATGTGAACAGTATTTGCATGAAGAGTTTATGGCGTCAAATTCGTGAAATGTGTATGGAAGTAAAGTATATTATAATTACGCTAACTGTAATGTAGGGTCAATTATGGCACCACTATTATTTCTAAACTGCATTGAACGAAGACGGACAACACTAGTGAAGAGCACCGGGCGAGATGGCCGTGAGGTTAGGGTCGCGCAACTGTGAGCTTACATCCGGGAGATAGTGGGTTCGAGCCCCACTGTCGGCAGCCCTGAAGATGGATTTCCGTGGTTTCCCATTTTCACACCAGGTAAATGAATGAATGAATGAATGAACATTTATTGAACATTGGAGGCATTTAGCCCAGATACACGTTCACAATTAAATTACATAAAATAATGAATCCTTAAACCCAGTGAAACTGAACAATTATAGACATAACTAAAAATACACCAATTAAATCACTAAGTGGCCTCTTACACAGGCGGATGTCCAGTCCACATGTAATGGCCAACTCTACAACCCTCTAATCTTACAACTAACTTGGTGGTCCCCCACACAGACGGAATACCGGACACTATGCAAGGCGCCACCCCTAACTAAATCTACTAAGCTGCCTCTAACATGGACCAGCTCACATGCTAGGGCACCCCCTACATCTAAATTAAGCCTATAACTAACTACTTACTACATTAAATCTATACTAATTCTATTCTAAATCTGTCTGGCCCCACTACCAGCAGCCCTGAAGATGGTTTTCCGTGGTTTCCCATTTTCACACCAGGCAAATGCTGGGGCTGTACCTTAATTGAGGCCACGGCCGCTTCCTTCCCACTCCTAGCCCCTTCCCGTCCCATCGTCGCAATAAGACCTATCTGTGCCGGTGCGACGTAAAACAACTAGCAAAGAAAAAATCTGTCTGGCCGTGACACCCCCCTGATGAGGAACTTAAACCACACTTCCCTGGGATGTCACGACCAGACATGTCTCATGAGGCTCGGAAACCGAAACCTCACCGACCCCTTAAGTTGTCAACGTTATTCCTCACCACTCCTTCATGTAACAGCCCACAAGTGTGCGGATGCCAGCTCTACACGTAGGCCGTCACGTCTGTATTCTTCTGCCAAGACCACACCAGGCAAATGCTGGGGCTGTACCTTAATTAGGGCCACGACCGCTTCTTTCCCACTCCTAGGCCATTCCTGTCCCATCGCCGCTATAAGACCTATCTGTGTCGTTGCGACGTAAAGCAACTAGAAAAACAAAAAAGAAAAACAGAAAAAAATCCAGTCGCTTCAGACAAGAATTAGCCTTTTTCTGAGGGTAAGGTACAAGGAAACAGTTAGGGAGTAAAGCGAGCAACATGGAAGAGTTATGAAGTCTGGCTGTGCTATAAACGACCTCATCTCACCAAAGAATGATAAACTGGAAACAAACATCCTGAGATTTAAAAAATAATAATATACAGTAGTTAAGTCCGCAATTGATAACATTGTTACGATCTTCTGAACAGCCACTGAGTAATTAATTATGACTCTAATGGTTTATTTCTGAGATTCTATCCTCTATTTTGTTCTTCGCACACCAGTCTTTTAAATTTTTCGGTACGGTATTATGAAGTTTCTGGAATAACCCCGTCATAGCTTTCCCCTTAATTCCATTGACCTTTGGTCCAATAGATCCTGATTCCAATTCTCGGCAGGGGCGGGGATTTTAAATTTCATTCCGGTTCGTGGGCTGGGTGTTTGTGCCGTCATCCTCATTAGAATTCATCCCAGGTAGGGCCTCAACCTCAGAGACGCGCAGGTCGCCTACATGGTGTCAACTCGAAATACCTGCACTAGTCCTCTCCGAACGCCACAAGACTTTAAATTAAATTAACATTGTAAGAAATGTTAGTCATTTTTCTTCCTCTTTCATTCGCCAATCCGTTTACCATCTAGGGTCGGCTTTTTCCTCGGACTCAGTGAGGATTCCCACATTTACCGCCTCAAGGGCAGTGTTCTGGAACGTGTGACTTTGGTTCGGGGGATACAACTTGAGAGGAGGGCTAGTACCTCGCCCAGGTGGTCTCATTTGCCATGCCGAACAGGGGCCTTTTTGTGGGAATGGGAATTTCTTGTCATTATTTTGATTATTGTCGATGTTGTTGTAATAGGTATCGAGAGAGGATCATTATCTCCTAGTTCCAATTAAAGAATTTATCACCTCCATCCTTACCACCACATGGCTTTATTCTTAATCTTAGCCGTTACAAGGAACGTTACAAGGTTTCTCCTCCTCAGCTTTATTAAGGTCGCAAACACAACGTGCAAGTTCTCAAAGATTCTCAGATGAAAATAATTATCTTCGGATAGGAAGGTAACGTAAGGTACAACCCTAACATATGCCAAATTTGAAAATGAGAAGTAGTGAAATACTAGCACTCCACGGAGTTCGAACTCAAATCCGTCGTTGAGAAGCTCGCGACTACACGTCTCTCACCAGTAGCCACTCCTATGGCCCATAGCAAAGCGCTTTGAAATATATACCATCAAACGATGACTGTGATATAACATGTATTACATCATAACTTGGTGTATACTTCGAATGTGAGGAAAAATTGGCCTCCGAAGTCAAAATATACTTATTGCAGCGGTGTTATACTGTATTCCATGGAACACGTTCAGATCAAAACATTAGATACCGTGCTCCATATTCGTTAAATAGATCTCGGAAAGTATATTATAGTATAAGCGTAATAGATAAATAATGGAGAGCATAACTTGTTTCCATTTTTTATAGTCGATAAGTTTTCATGGTCCGTAAGGAAAGAATGTTTATCAGACTGTAACCTATAATATTACTGTAATGGGTTGGAAAACGTTGCATGACATGTATGACTAATAAGCATTTAGAATTCAGCGCTATTGTACAGTACTATTGTCCTGGTTGTCCATCGCGTGTTGAAAGAGATAGTTCTTTGACCTTTCAATCTCTCTTTAAATTGTCCTCGGTTTCGTGATGAACGGACGACGTGCATGGTCGTCGATACACTGTTCTAAGTATACTATAGAGGTTTGACGTCCACAATGGATGCATGTAAAATTAGTAAGCGAAAGATTTCCTGATACATATTCAGTTTTATAACACGCAATTTCTACTCTGAATCAATTCACTGTTACAGGCATATAATGCAAATGATTCATGTATTCATTCACATGAATGTGAAGTAATGGTTATGGGTCGATTATCCAGATTGTAGGTCCCTTAGATCGACACTTATCAAGATGATGATTGTATAGGGAAGATATTTATTCAGTCCTTCACCACACGGCACTGTGTAATAACACAGGAGTTGTTTGGATTTTTATTATACATTTGACGCTGACATGTCCCGGCAACTTAAAAACCCGTCTCCATTATTAATTCAGTTTCTTTAATTTAGTCTTTTAGTTTAGTCTCTTTGTGTAGTTTTATTTATTTACATTCCTTGTTTCACGGCTAATTGTCGGATAATGATTTGTCATTGTTATTATTATTTATTACTTTTATGGCCAAGATTCGTACATCGGTGCAATTTCTGTTAGTAATAATTGTGTAATACTCGTACTTACTTGATATATTCTATACATACTAGCTCGGACGGTAGGGCGCCGGCCTTCTGAGCGCAACTTGGCGTGTTCTACCCTGGCTCAGTCCGGTGGTATTTGAAAGTGCTCAAATACGTCAACCTCGTTTGGGTAGATTTACTGGTACGTAAAAGAACTCCTGCGGGACAAACTTCCGACACCTCGGCGTCTCCGAAAACCTTAAAATTAGTTAGTGGGGCCTAAAACCATTATTATTATTATTATTATTATTATTATTATTATTATTATTATTATTATTATTATTATTATTATTATTATTATTATTATTATATACTCATAGTGTTCAGGTATTTATTCTTATTACCATTATCATGATGCTGTTATTAATATTATCGTTGTTATTATTTCTCTATTACGTAGTGGAAATTCGTTTTTCACTGTCTGTTTTGATTAGGGAAGTATCTCTGTTGTGAACGCAAATAAATAAATAAATAAATAAATAAATAAATAAATAAATAAATAAATAAATACTGGAGGGAATGTGTGCAGTATTACAATATCCTAACGTCACTCGCCAAATTTCTTCATACTCTTGTTATTCAATGGACCCTAAAACGCTGGGCAAGGAAGAATCATACATTTTCAAAATACGTCAGTTCACTAATCGTGAATGATCACAAAGGTCCTGAATATCCTAATGTATACGATGGTAACCGAAATATGAACAATATTGTAAAACAGGAAAAAATATTAAACGATTATCATTTACGAGTAGTATAAGTAATTATTTAAAACAGTCACTGAATCTTCTAACATGTCCACTGTAACTTTTTCCAGGATTGTGTGTTGGATTCCAAGATTTTTCAGGACATCCCACGTATGCTTGGGTACCCTGCCTCTGCTTTCGAACAGCAGACCTATTTCGAAACAGTTCTCTGAGCGAATGGTATCTGCCTCACTGAAATACGGGTTCCATCGTTCATAAATGGTTTTCTTTTCCTGGTACACTTCCTAGGCCTGGGATAGGCCCTTCAAAACCGGGCGGTTAGATCAAGAATAACAGCGGTCCGAGTCTGCTGATGGATAACAAAACGATCTGCTCTTCTTTTATACCCCGAGGAAGAGATACAGTGCACTTCCTCATAAACTCTTCACTTCAGTCTCTCAGTGCAGAGGCCAAAGTTGCTCTCGTTCTGTGAGGACGGATTTTCCTCTGGAATTCTTCTTTGCGGCAGTATCTTAACACACGACTACGAGTTTCATTCTCGCTACCATCTGGATGATGGCAGGCGGATCGTGCCAGGACATGTTGAACGACATTTTGAGAGCATTTGCACATTCAAATTTTGACAGTCCTTTCCGGTTACTTATCAAGAAGTTTGCTTCAGGGTAATAGGCATAAAATTCAACATCCTTCCCACTAAAGTGTGTAGTATCTAAGTGTGAAAGCTTTGATCCCGTAGTAGTTTACGAATTCGCCGACCAGTCAATGGAATATTAGTTTCATCAACTTCTCTGACAGTGTGAAGGCTATCGCCTCTGCAGCCGGGCGTGTTAACACGCCACTCCTATGGAGCCAAGCTCTGTATTCTGGAGATCTTAGACTGTCCTGAGAATGGTTTTCTGTTGTTTCTCATTTACACTTCCAGGCAAATGCCAGGACAGTTCCTCCCCATAGACCACAGTCCGATTCTTTCCAAGTCCTTACCTAATTTCATCCACCATCATTTATTTCATCTTCATTAGCTTCTCAACTGTGGTTGACATCAGAAAGCGCATCCGGCCGTGAAAATACATGTGTTCGTCCCTGATGTCGTAATGACCAGTGTCCGATAACAAAGCGAGACATACGTGTTTACTGTTAACTTTAATAATAAATTCCATTTGCTTTACGTCCCACTAACTACTTTAACGGTTTCCAGAGACGCCCGGGTTCCGGAATTTAGTCGCGCAGGAGTTCTTTTACGCGCCAGTAAATCTACCGACACGAGGCTGACGTAATTTAGTACCTTCAAATACCACCGGACTGAGCCAGGATCGAACCTACCATGTTGAAGTCAGAAAACCAGCGCCTCAACCCTCTGAGCCACTCAGCCCGTCATTGTTATTTTTAGCATGTGGCTTTTAGTGCCGCCAGTATCAGAGAACACTTCCTGCTTTCTTGGTAAAGGTCTTTCCATCCAACGTTCTTGGGTGACCTGCACATCAGAGTGCGACCTGATAATGATGGGGTGGTATGGGGAGGGTGAAACCCGTCGTCCACATATAGCCTACTAAAGTCGAATAGCACCAAGAGCACATCTCAGTGTTTAACTGATGGAAATGCAAGAGCAAAAACACACATTTACCTCCAGCATAAAACAGACAGCTATTATTTTCATTACGTATACAGAGAATATGCATAGAACAAAGAAGTGAGGAGTTAAGGCCAGTCGCTGTATGACGTTGACATAGTCAAAGATGGTGGCTACTTTTGACATGTAAGAGAAGCGCCTATTCATTAACGTCCCGGTATGATAGACGAATCACCATCAAGTGCATGTATGCCCTCACCATATATGAACCTTTTAGAGAGGATTTGGTATGGAAGCCATGCTCTTGGAATGCAATCTTGTGATTGGGAATTGTATACCAACACCCCTCCTACCCTGCCGGTCAACATTCTGATGGTGAACATTTTTTCCACCAAAGTATATCGAACGGGCTAACCAAAGTATCATACCGTGTAGACCTGATGCCTTAACAATCATGACCAGCAGGCCGACTATACATTATATGATGTTACAATTACAGTTAGGTAGGCTCCATGGCTAAATAGTTAGAATGTTGGGCTTTGGTCCTGGGGACGCCGGCTTCGATTCCCGCGAGTGTGGGGATTTTAATTTTAATTGGTTAATTTCTCAGACTCAGAGCCTGGATTTTCATGCCGTCTTCAACGTCATAATTCATCTTAGGTAGGACCTCACCCTCACAGATGCGCAGATCGCCTATAAGGTGTCAACTCGAAAGTTTCTCCGGAGGCCACACGCCGTTATTGTTATTATTATTATTATTATTATATTATTATTATTATTATTATTATTATTATTATTATTATTATTATCATCTATATATTAAAAGAGTTTATGAAAAACATATTTAAAAAATCCATTCGTTCGATCTACTGGACCGAATTTCTTCATCTTTGTTTTATTCTCTTCAAAATTACCTGCCGGTAAATCATGAGACATTGACAGGTCTCTAACTTCAGCCAACTTTGAGCAACCATAAAATTAAATCAATAAATAATCACTTCAAAAATTGCAGGTGAAGGCTTATCCTAACCCGCAATTCATTCTGCACTTAGCAGGTTGCTAAGCGACTAACACTTTCATTAACATTCTGATATACGATTTTCATCCTTAGTAATGACATTGCATGCAGTCATGTTTGATTATTACCAGTGAAGCCAGAGAGCACATGCTTGCTCTGATAAAGGAATAATATTATTCCCTGCCAGATACTCTTTTATTCTATAACATTTCCCACCTTCCAAATATATTCAACAGAGCGTTCCTAATACGTTATATGCTGCTAAGAGAAAAACGTCTACGTACAAACAGACCTCATCATGACACACGCCTTGCACATTATCTATCGAAGGATATCCTAGCTACACTTGAATGAGTGAGGGCCATGAATCAAAAAAGTTCACTGCCTGGCTAAAAATCGCTTCCTAGAGACTAACCTATGAGCTTGCAAGACAACTGTTCTATATAGAACTTTGATTAAAAATACCATTGATCCTGGCTCAGTCCGGTGGTATTTGAAGGTGCTCAAATACGACAGCTTCGTGTCGGTAGATTTACTGGCACGTAAAAGAACTTCTGCGGGACTAAATTCCGGCACCTCGGCGTCTCCGAAAACCGTAAAAGCAGTTAGTGGGACGTAAAACAAATAACATTATTATTATTATTATTATTAAAAATACCATTGCCTTCTACGACACAATACATAAACTGCAGGATGGGAAAGATAATATATGGATAGATTTTTACCGAACAGACGGCACGATGACGTCAGAATGGATCGATTCTGACTACGAACTGCAGCGTACCATAACGCGCTTCTTACTAAATGTTCATAAAACCATTGAAAAAGGCAGAAAAAGCAATATTACTACGACAGCCGTATTAAAACAAGTTATCTGACCTATTTGTAAGGAATGCTTCGGAGCAGCGCGGGTCTTCTAGTTATTATTATTATTATTATTATTATTATTATTATTATTATTTACATACAGTTGAACTGTACATTAGAATTAATGATTCTACTGATGTTCAGTATGTTATAAGTACTGTCACATTGTAAAGATGATCCACATAGTAGGGCCTACGTATAAATATAAATACAGAGTGCAAGCAAAACATATATCACATTAAAAGTGATTTGACAAATTTAATATGTCTAACATGATTACAAGATCTATTACTCATCTTGAAAGAAAAGAATTGACAAAACAGAGATGATGTTTACAGACTTAAAGGTAATTTCTTCACCTTCAGCCTCGCTATGCATATGTGGTGCATTAAGCAATTTTTGAGGCCTGCAACTTGCGTCCCAAAAATTCTAAATTGGAGTAATATACCGATGTTCATGTCAGCACGTATACATTTCGCTATATACGTTTTATTGTGATTCCATTTTTTTTTTTACGGGAGACAGATCTCGTATGATTTCTGCGAGGTATGGTTCACCCTAGAATGGCTCCAGAATGTTGGGAACAGTTCACTTTAAAGAATGATATCGAGTAACCTATGCTGATTACTTTTCCTAGTTCAGAGAAAAGCGACGCGTGTTTTCCGAGTTTCAACGCAACATGGAAGTGGGTCATAAATAAATAGGACTTCTAATTTCT
Organism: Anabrus simplex; assembly: GCF_040414725.1. Taxonomy (NCBI): domain Eukaryota; kingdom Metazoa; phylum Arthropoda; class Insecta; order Orthoptera; family Tettigoniidae; genus Anabrus; species Anabrus simplex. The sequence continues at coordinate 242,331,694 of NC_090270.1, read as the reverse complement.
AAACTTTTAGGGACATTTAGCTTTCTTCATTCCATGGTGCCGCCCGAATCTCGCAATGTCAATGAAGACACTCCAATGTATAGCGCAGTGTTCGAGCAGTTAATGATTATTACCGGTAGTGTCAGTTTGAACCCTCCATGAAAAGTTAGTGGCAGCATTAGTTTAGATTATAACCTCATTCAACACAGGATATACTAGGCACATACCGGAAAAAAACCTGTCGAATGTTCTTTAATTTCTGCGGGATGGTGGTGGTGGTGATGCCGATTGTTTATCAGGCTCATTCCTACGTGATATGAGAGCAACAGATCTATCAGAGTGCCCCTGTTGATTATACGACACACAACACTCAGCCTCAAATGTATTTCGCTGTCACTAATATTGTATTCTTAATGACTGAGAGCAGGTGGCATACTCCAGTGAACTTAGATACAAGTTGTTTCAGAATGATAGCAAAGTGCGAATTTGGCACCACTCAATAAGCCAAAACACCGTGTGGGTTCATAGTGTTACCATAGTGGTATTTGGTGTATTCAAATGCTATGACTTGCTCTCTAATCCATAAGCAAAGTAATTGAACGGTAACAAGTAGTAATCCCCCTTCCACCGAATTACTATTTCCAGGAGTCAATGGACGTCGTGCTTCCTGGAACATAACAAAATGTTGACGAATTGCGTGTTTGGACCGAGAATATCCAGGACCGATTCGAGATACGTGATTGTATCCATCATTTTTAAATCCGATGCTAACCTGTTAATCATATTTGACACTTCGTGAACAGGTCAATCACACTATGCACTTATACATACTAAGGAAGTAAGGGAAGAAATCCAGAGAACATGGCCGATGCTCCTTTGTCTCCGATCAAGTTGCTACGAAGATCCCGCTTCTTAGTGTGTGCAGAGTGTATAATGCGGAGTTCTTCGACATCACAGAAGCTTTGCATTTTGCGCTGAGTGAAGAAAAAGGCTCCTTCCAGAGTGTGCAGATCCACTAAGTTCTCTGCAGTCTGTTGATATCTGTTCTCCACCACACCCACTGGGGTAGCAGACTCATGACCTTCTAGCCGGGTGTGCAATTCTGGCACTAGATTCACATTGTCGTGGTACTCACGCCACGTTGGGATTGAAGGAAATGGACTTGCGGATGAAGCTGCGAGAGAAGCGGTACTTTTACCACTCCTATCTATGAATGCACCTGCTAGGGACATTTGTTTTCAGCCACTTTGAACGATCTTGGCGTCCTGGAAATCGGAATGGCTAGCTCTCAAAACTCCCAACAAGCTGCGAGCAATTAATAAGACAGTTGCTGTGTAGCGGTCTTTTTTCCAGCGTTTGCGGTAAAAGACCGTAATTCTGTGTAGACTCAAGATAGATCATGGAAGATCTACTCACTCTTACCTCCTAAAGGAGGGAAGAAACCCCCAGTGTATTCTTGTGGTACCGACACCACCGTAGCCCACATTCTCACAGAGTGCGCCGATCTCTCTAGCCTAAGAAGGAATCTCGGCCTGCAGGAGACACTCGGACTCATACTGTGGATCACATCCATTCGCTTTACGTGTGAGAGTGGATTAGCCAAGGGCGTATAAATTTAAAGTTTTCAGTACCCTTTTTGGCTAATAAAATAATGTTCGTTTTATTTTTTATTTGCCGGCCTCGCGGTGTAGAGAGATATACTACACTTTTACTCGGAGGCCCCGAGTTCGATTCCCGGTCAGGTCAGGGATTTTTACCTGGAACCAAAGGCTTGTTCGAAGTCCACTCAGCCTACGCGATTACACTTGAGGAGCTACCTCACGGGGAGTTTGCGTCACCGATCTACAAAGCCAAGAATTACGGCCGAGACGATTTATCGTGCTGACCACAGGATAATCTGAAGGCCTTTCGGGCCTGTTGCGCCATGGGGCTTGGTTTAGTTTTATTTTAAATTCATTTTCCAGTTACTACGTTTTATACATATTTTTAATTTTATTTTCATTCTCTGTTTCTACTTTATATGTCCAGAGGGGATAGTTACCTAGTCATACTTCCTCTTAACACAAAAATTACCACCGCCACCTCTCCACAGCTGCTCAACTTATTTTGTGGAACCTGTGCGTTGTCGACTACACACTTCTTGGCCAGAGGGGGCCCTACGCAGATATCACAAGACTATTGATTTGAACGAGTTTATACATAGAAATAACAGAAGAGACAAAACACATCAATACACTTGGAACTGTTTATAAAGTAAATTTTCAAACTTATCGCTCACTACAACAGAAACACGAGTCCAGCGTACGTCATCAGTAAATTCAAGTAATGAAACATATTCAAAGTGTTTGTTGAAATATTTGTAGTTTACGTACTATAACTACTGTCGTTTATTTTTCAGCCTTCAGTCTTAGAATAACGTTAATTTTCTGTATTTTGATTTTTCATCTTCATCAGTAAACTTATCTTCCATTCATTGTCCCTTCCTCCATACGTCTCACAATACATCGAAAAGTAACAGATTCAATAGTGTTTCCTATTCAACAAGTACCCCTTCAGCTTTGTAATCATATTTCCATTACGATTAAATCTCTGTCATTTTTCTTATTCATTATCTCCAGTGAACATTATCTCACACATTCATATCAGTAATATCCAATTTATGAGCAAAGCTCTTTCAGTCTATTGAGACTTGTATCAAGAGCAACCAGTAGCTATAATATTGCGAGAATCACAACCTCAGTACAAAGAATGGTCTACGTACTTCAGGTTGTATTTTATCCTCAGATGTCGATCGTAATAAAGTTCTTCTTCCCTCTTGGAAATGAAGGCCATACTCCCTGCATATCTTTCCATGTCCCTGAACATTAGAATGCATGGTCTGCACTCAACCTGTCGTTACAAGCAGGATGAGAAATGCTGCTTCATAGATTTCCACTTGGGTTAGTCTCGTCTGCCATTTGTCGTCGCAGAGATAACCCGCATATGCGCAACAAAAGTAAATAACTACAGTCTGGTTTGAAGCAAGGAGATATTTTGAATGAAGAATATTCATCCTACGAGTTTCTACCACTGCTGAAATTTCTCGTAAATAGAATACATTTTAAGAGATACGTATAATAACCTTCCTCGAGGTTCTTATTTTCCCGCCAAATTCAACTACGTTTGTACTCGAATACATATAATCTCGATATGTACGAGATTCAGTACTGAATAATAGACGATTTTCCGCATACTAAGGGAAATAATGTATATATTTACAAATGTACTGCTAGATTTTCATTTAGTTGCCACAAGACTCAGTAAATTAAAATTCAATCAACATCGGAAATTTGTCGCGAACATATTTTGATTTGTACTAATAAAACATAGTAAATCATCTCCACAATGTAGTTTTTCGTATAAATGTGATGGTGGATGATGTCTGCGGAGTTGGCAATGATGGTCCCAATAATAAACTTGAGTTCTTGACATAAAATACCCAATGTTGCGAGAACTTCTGTACTGATTGATATATGGTATACTCGCGCTACGAACGTCTGGCCTTGAACAACGTACTGACGGCTCCCGTAGCGTCCATGATATTTTTTTGTCAGTAACACAATACACCCTTCATAAATGTACGTTTTATCTTGATCGATATACGCTAAAGGCTGGTTTATGTTACAGTACTATCTGGAGCAGCGGCTAACTTTATCGTGTCATAGGTAATATACGTACCATTTATAGACCCCTATATTATCCCCTCGGGCAGTACTAGCCACAGGACTAATCCCAGTGATTGATACAGGATAGCGGATTCGAAGAAAGACGATTTGCTATCCCACTATGCCATCTCCACCACTATATTTTTACTTTGCTACTTACTCTCTTGCGTGCTATTCCCATTTAAATGGAAAGTGGGGAACAGTAGAGGCTAGTAGTACTATACTGGTAGGGGAGTTGCATTGACTTGCATTTCTTCGTGTTTCGAATCTTATTTCAGCGTGAAGTTGGAGAGTTTGTTTAAACTAGGAAACTGTTGGAAAATTTAGGGTTAGCGCAAGCTTCATACGGCTTGGTAATACATTTCAATAAACTGAGTCCTGATACTATATGGCTAGAGGAAACATCTGCAGAAAATTATGTAAATTCTCCACCTCCAGTCTCAAATAGTGCCTGTATACATTTGGGTTTTGATGATGTTGATGATGCTTGCTGTTTAAAGAAGCCTAACATCCAAGTAATTGGCCCCATTTGGGCCTTCTACAGCTGAATTATTTTTAACAGGGTGCCAAATTCTACTGGATTTCTTTTCCTTCCAACCGAGCTTTCTAACCAACTTTTCTTCCTCGATCATGGTATTCAACTTGTTCCACACAGCTCTGCACACAAGTATGATTTTCAGAATGTGGTGCTCTTTTCGTGGAAACTTCCGTCTTCGATACAAAACTGGTTTTATGTACATCGCTAGACGAAACGCTGTGCCACCTGTGTAAAAAAACTGCCAATAACGAGACTGTACAATAAATGGTCTAATTTTAAGGCCTGTAGACTAACACAATTACTATCCAACTTAAATGGAGTTCAATGGACAAATACATTGCAGGCTGTCCCGTACAGTTGTGTCAAGGCAGGGAAAAATTAGCTTGGAGCCAGGGTTGCAAATTTATATAGGGTGACTAATATTGAACCGTTTCCATAAAATTAAATAAATTTTGCAAATAACTCGGAGAGGGTTCTCTTAACGAGAGTGATGAGGGAATTTTCATTTTGCAGTGAGCTGTGGGCTCTGTTGGTCACACTGTTAACTATTTTGGGTTTAGGGAAAACGATCTGAAAACCTCATCATAATTCGTTTCCCACCTCATTTATAATGGTTGCTCTTTCCTTTGCGGGTTTAGTGATATTGATGAAAAGTTTGAAATATAATCATTAATCCTCCCTAAATATTTTCTCTTAGAGGAAAGGAATAATAGTCTACCTTTAGACAAACTTCTAATCATTAGAGATCTTTATGACATATCAAAATGTCATAATGTCTTTGAAAATTTATTTACGTATTCCTACTTGAAATTTGTCAGCTTAAAGCGATTCAAAATAATTTATGATCATCTCAACTCAACAATGCATTTTCCATATTATGTGTTTATCATTCAAATAAATTGAGCTGTACGACTGGATTATGAAAAAATTAATTTCGTGAGGCAGACCCTCCGATGAGGGTGGGCGGCATCTGCCATGTATAGGTAACTCCATGTTATTGTAGTGTAGGATAGTGTTATGTGTGCCATTGGATTACAAGGACGTCAAACAAGTTTGATAGTAAAGAAACCAATAAGGAAGCTACTTTTATTATTCTCATTTTCAGATGTTTTTATAGCCAAGTTATTCACGCCCAGTTATTCAATATAAGCTTATATTTGCTCATGAACTCTTATGTAACATCAGGAAGCTTGCAAATATTCAAGGAATGGAATTCAGTCCAGGCTTTTGGCACGCAAACTAATGATTAGGAATTGTGTACCACCACCTCGTCTACCCAGCTGGCCAGCATGCTGATGGTGATAGATTTTTTTCGACCAACGGAACTCGAATCGGCTAACAACGGTGTCAAACGATACATTTGTCCCCTTAACGATCATGGCCACCAGGTGGGAATAATAATAATAATAATAATAAGAAGAAGAAGAAGAAGAAGAAGAAGAAGAAGAAGAAGAATAATTTACAAAACTTTTGACGGAAAATATCTAAGAGGTAGTCTATTCAGGACGATCCATAAATTGAATAAGCTTGTTTAATCCGAAGGAGAACATACCTTTGCTACCAATAGTAGCCGTTCATTGTTTGTTAAATTGAGGTAACCTAATCCTGTAAGAGTTTGCCTCTTATAAACATTCACGGTTTGTGAAATAATTGAATACCTCACTAGTTTTAGAGAATACTCCCTAGTGTGAGAGTCAGATTGTCCGCAAATTTTCTCCACAATCAGTAACAAAACTGAAAGAAATTCATCTAGCCTACGTAATCAAAGCAAATAATGATTTAAGGGATGTTACTCTGCGAAATTTCTAAAGTAACATATTGCATATGAAACCGGTAAGAATACCTTGATTGGTGCCATGTGTGTTCCTGGAAATTCTCGCAACACACATTCTGATGATGATAGGGAGTAACGACGCGACATAAGGAAATTGGAGCCTGCCTCACTCCATCCTCCTTTGCACGAATATCGTATTTCTTGTTAAGGAAAGGAACTTAGGAATGAAACTTGGTTGTTAGATACATTGTATAGAAATAACCGTGCAGTATTTTTAAAACTAGAGTAGTGCATAACATTTCCATTTTCCTTCAGCGCGTTGATTGTAGTGAAGTTCCCTTTCATGTTTCACAAAGGATTATAATTAAAGAATATTAATCTGCCTCTTACTCTGGAAGTCCTTAAGTTTACTTTGTATGTGAGCTTTGACTGAGAGCTACAAGAAAAAAATGAGAATTTTAAAAGTTTCAACTATGTTGAAAATAAAATGTCACAAGCAGCAGTTTACAAGTTTACATCATCAGAAGTAAAGTTTAATAAAAATTTAATTAACAGTAAATATCTTAAAATCGTACCTGACTGGAATCCTACGTTTCCTAGGGGGTAGATTTTAAAGGTCGGTCTTCACCACAGTAGATGCGAGGTTAGGGTAACCATACGTCCTATTTTTCCGGACATGTCAGGGTGAATTATTTAAGAAGCCCAAAATTTCCTCCTTTTTTTCGTGAATCTGTTTATTTTTGGGTAATCTGTTTTACGAATTCGTTTTTACAGGTATTCTTCATTACGTGACAGCATCATCGACATCGTATTTGTATATAGAAATGTGGTTAAGGATATACAGTACATGTGATTATTTTATGTATGTCTTGTATCGTGATAATAGACGCTATTTACCACTCTGTATACTGCATGCAGTACCCCGTTAGAACATTGCTATATCAGTGAGTGACACCTGACAACGTGACATGGGATAGGGGGCAACCGGGATTTGAACGAAGCCTGTTTTAAATGGATGGTGCTGAAATATCATATTGATTATTCTCTCTCTCTCTCTCTTCTAGCGTTTATCCCAAAAATACGGGGTCCGCTGTTTTGCTACATCTCCTCCATTTCGTCATATTCCTGACATCTTCAGGTTTTAAACCAACGTCGTGCATGCCGGCATTGATATTATCAGTACGCCGCTTTAAAGGCCTTCCACGTGGTCGTATTCCTCCCGGAACAACTTGGAGAGATGTTTTAGCAACTGAGCCGTGACCGTACCAGCGGAGACGCGCTTCCCTCACTTTCTCCACAATTGGAGCGACGCCAAGCCTTTGTCGAACATCTGATTTTCTTATGTGGTCACATCGAGTCAGTCCAAGAGTCTATGGAAGCATCTTAATTTCTTTTGCATGAAGAGTCCACTCATGCTTCTTTTTTTGCCGTTGGACGACATTCTGCCCCGTAAATAGATACTGGGCGTACCACAGTCTTGTACATTTTTGCCTTTAGATGGTGGCGCATCTTTTCGTCGCAAAGGACTCCGGTGACTTGTCTCCAAGTGAGCCAAGCTGCATTTACCCGCGTTCGAGTATCAAAAGTGGCGTCAGTTCGAAGTGACAACTGACCCTAGGTATTTGATAATTGATCCTTATGGTCCCACTAGATTGGGGGCCACATTCCAGGTATCCGGCTTTCTGGGTGTTGAGGCGCAGACCATTTTCAGCTAAATTATCGCTCCAATTTTTCGAGTATTGTGATGATGCAAAATGTATTCTGTAATTTGCAAGCTAAATTTAAATTTCCTCGAATTGATGATGTGAAATATTTTGATCAGTTGTGAATTTTTCAAATAATTACTGAATGAGAGTATTAATGCCAGGATTTAACAAGCTACCTTGTAGCCAGAAATGGGTAAGGTATTTCAATTCATGTAAGTTAGTTGATTGTAGTTCAAAGTTATTAAAACTTGCAGAATACTTTTTCTTCTATACCAGCTGGGCTGAGTGGCTCAGACGGTTGAGGCGCTGACCTTCTGAACCCAATTTGGCAGGTTCGATCCTGGCTCAGTCCTGTGGTATTTGAAGATGCTCAAATACGTCAGCCTCCTGTACGTACATTTACTGGCACTTAAAAGAACTCCTGCGGCACTAAATTCCGTTACCTCGGCGTCTCTGAAAACCATAAAATTAGTTAGTGGGACGTAAAGCAAAATAAAGTTATTACTCCTATACCTGGGCATAATGCAAATGTAGGAAGACTATTTTCTTTGATCTCAGCCCAATGGACTTATAATAGGAACCGTTTCAATGTAGAACTACTGAAAATCCTTTTAAATGGTTCAATATAATCTAAAGGAACTTACATGTGTATCTTTTTCCAAGCATAATGTTAGTTACGCCAAATCTCCTGAAGGCAACTGAATCTTCAGGAAAGTATCAGCAAGGCGTGCAAATTTGTTTAATTGTTTAAATTTTGTAAGAATTTACTGTATAATAAACACTTAAGGAAATGGAAATTGCAACACCATGAAGGCATTGGTCGTTTGTGTTGATTTTCAAGATATGGAACGATGCCATGTAGGTATGTAAACGGTCAAAGTTTTAGACCCGTTGGATTGTTGCTACAGGTCTCCGCACGTGATTGGTCGCGAAGGAATCAACTCCAGTATACGGACTCTGGTGTAGCGTAGTTGACTTGCAGTCTGTGCAGTGAAGTCTTCCCAGTCAAACATGCCTCGTCGACAGGGAAGAGCACGCTATCCACAACTGTCGCCGTTTGAGAGGGCTTGGATAATTGGACTCTGTGAGGCTGGATTATCGCTAAGGACTGTCGCTGCACGTGTTGCCCGACAGGCATCTACGGTACAACGTGTATGGCAGCAGTGGTCAAATGAAGGTACCCACACTCGTAGACTTGGCACAGGCCCAACGCGACAGACAACTGTGAGAGAGGATCGCCGCATCATTCGGATTGCCCGAATGGAACCCCATGCAACAGCAGCGCAAATTCGAGCAGCTGTGGCACCCCACGTTACACAACAAACAGTTGATAACCGCCTGCGTGCAGTTGGCTTACGAGCCCGTGTCCCTGCAGAAGGTGTTCCATTGACCCCACAACAGCGACGTGTAAGGCTGGCCTGGTGTCGAGAAAGATCGACGTGTGTCGGCTAATGGCATAGGGTCGTCTTTAGTGATGAATCGCGCTTCTGTCTTGTCCGCAGTGAGCGCAGGAATCGTGTGCGCCGACGAACCGGGGAGAGGGGCCGCCCAGATCTTATTGTCGAGAGGCACACAGGGCCAACACCAAGCACTGTGGTCTGGGGAGCTATTGGCTTTAATGTGAAATCACAATTAGTGCTTCTTGAGGTCACTATGACTGCTCGACAGTGCGTTGATAGGGTACTCAGTCCAGTGGTTGTCGCTATGATGGCGAACGTTGCTAATGGGAAGTTTCAGCAGGACAATGCCCGGGTTCATACTGCACGCATCTCCAGAGAAGCTCTCCACGACATCACAAACTTAGCATGGCCCGCCAGATCCCCGGACCTCAGTCCTATTGAGCATGTGTGGGACATGATGGAGCGACAACTGGCCAACCGTCCTCAGACACCCACAACTCTGGAACAACTGACCCGTGTAATGCAGCAAGCATGGTCCACAATTCCTCAGGAAGCGATCCAGGGCGTTATTGACTCCATACCTCGACGAATTCATCAATGTATTGCAGCTCGTGGTGGACACATCCTGTATTGATTGTTGTCCAAACTTGCGGTCAGAGGGATCTGAAAGTGTAGTAATAGAATCACAACCAAACACTCGTCCTGCATGTTTAATGTCAGCAATGTATCCCCACTCTTTCTGGGTGTTGCAATTTCCATTTTCTTCACCGTATAAATGAATAAATTTTGTTTATGTAGGCCTATGTGAGAATTAGAATATATATCTAAATTAAGACTCTCAAAGGTGGATATTTGTGTCCTATTTTCTCCAGCATTGTCCTCCTTTTATATAATTTTTGTCCTATTTTTAAATCTATTTGCACTTGGTCAGCCTGTGCCAGGGAGGCTTTATCCGTGATAACTGCTGTCCAGCCTGATGGCTAGAAGATACTGAAATGCCATGCGGTCATCGATCGTACTGCTTGATATTTGTGAAATGGATCCATTGCCTAACATTTCAGACAGCTCTTGAGTTGGTCGCAAGAGTTTGAGTGAACTCCATTCCAGCCTTCAGTCCAGCTTATTCTGACCGGAATCGAACCCACGGTCGCTGGGTAAGAAATAATTAATGATGTCACCAATAACAAAATGGATACTTCCACTAATAGATCGGCAAAGTAAAGCAAAGAAAAGTGGAAGTCACCTCCGTACAGTCCATTAAGTTCTTTGGAGGGGTGGAATGTAAAGGCTTCCACTATCCGTAACCTCGACACTCAGCGGGGTCGAGTGGCTACCTCTACGTCCGGTCGCCTTTGTGTCCAGGAATTAACTTGGTAACCATTTATGGTGCAGGCTTAGTGGACATCTCACGGCCATACTCACCTCCCGATTTGGAAATCTCGTTTCTTAATTTTTTCGAATTCTTGCAAGGAACCGAACTTACGTCCTTCCGTATCAACCGAACACGCCCTTACCACCTCGGCCAGGCAGCCGCTAATAATAATGGCATGAATTCAGCTATCATGTATGGTCACATTTATTTTCAGCTATCTAGGCTACCTGAGCGTCAATTTTGGCTGATCCACTGGAACTTTTCTATTTTAACCTCTGTTCACAAATAGAACGGATCTGCTAACATTGTTGCCTAGACAATGCAATAAATGAACACTTGATACTTCCAGTAGCACATTCGTTTCATTTGTCGTCAGGAATTTCAGAAATTAGATTTTATTTCCATTCCTGGGAAGTTCAAGGCTTTGAATTTCTCTTAGTGTACACCAGGATTGTGTACCAGATCCCTGGGTCAAAGGTGGACGGACTCAAAGCTAACCACTCTACCCCACTTAACTCTGATATTACGACTACTGGAAGCATTTATCTCCCATTTCGCCAGAAATATCCACGGACAGCAACTGAAATGGCTTTGCTTTGCATTTTATCTTCTAATTGAGTCTCTAAAGTAGATCCTTACGCTTTGCCATTAACAACCTCCCTTATATGCCAGGCAAGTTCGTAAAATTGGAAAATCCACATTACGTACACCAGTATTGCGTCAGAAGCTACATTAATTCAAGTAACTTATAATGTGTGACAAATATCGGTATTGAAATGTTCAAACAGAGTGTATAAGGAAATACGTTTAGTAGGTATGATGCATGATTTCCGTACCTAATATAATTCGTTCTCAATTTTATATCAAATAAGTTAACCCAATTTAAAATTGAATAATTTTAAGCTATGAATTTTTATATTTTAATTCGATAATAAGTAATGAACAATTTTTGAATATTTGAAGTTCTCTTATAATTTGTCTACTAATATTGACCTAGAAAAGATACAAACTCAAGTGAATTAACCCATGGTTGGCGAAAGGGGATCCATAACATACTGTAGGAGTGTCATAAGCATTTCGTCCACATGCATTACAATAGTTGAATACTGTCCATTGCCATGAGCAATCCAGATCAGGAAGGTGTAATTATTTCAAACCCGATCCCTTTATTTTACGTTTCTTGCGCATTTCTCACAACTTTCTAAAGGTGGAAATAGCACCTTTTGAACAGACACTCCTCAACTCTTACTTCAAAAAGCTTTCAAAGTTTGCATATACAGTATTTGAGAGATACCAACCCCAGCTGCCGTTAAGGGATTAATAATTGTAGTATTCAGGTATCACCTACATCAACAATAATTGGTGAAATATATTTGTGACTCTTCCTGCAGCTTTAGTGTTGTTTGTTAAATGGACAGATTTGTGAATATTCTATCTTCTGTTTAGAAGAAGGCACGTATTTTAACGTCGCACTAACACATCGAAGTTTCCTGGCGATTGAAGGTTGGGAAAGTGCTAGGATTGAGAAAGTGGCCGTGGCCTTTTAATTAACGTACAGGCCCAGCATTTGTCGGGTGTGAAAAATGGGAAACCACGGAAACCATATTTAGGACCGTCGACGATAGGGTTCAATGTAGAGTATTTCAGAATTGAGGCAACGCTGCGGGTTGCTTAAACATAGATGGCAAGGGGCGCAAGAACCTCCCTGGTAGTCAAGTCAATTACTGTTCCTGTAGTGTGCCATATCATATATGCCCCAAGTAGTAACTAGGTAATATGGTGTAATATTGTGCATTTAATACAGGAAGGAGTCATGGTGCAATATAGAAGTTGCGTAATGCAAGAGCTTGGCAGCGCGTGGCTTTAGAAATAACTTCTTATCTTCCATAGTGACAACGAGCAGCACGGGTAGTCCGTACGATTCAATCGGGGAATTTACGAGAGTGTTTGAGAGCGACCGATTCAAAAGAGACCAATCACAGCCCTGGATGCGAAGTTGTGGAATGATAGGAATATACAGAACAAATGAAGCCAGTCCTACCAACTTCGAGATTTACAGTGCTGTACTACTCTTGATTTTATTAGACAATCTGTTATACAGCCATACTTCACGTTTTTGATATGAAATAGAAGCAAGTTAGACGTTAAAAGCTACCTGTAGATAGTTAATATACTTAATTCTGAACTAAATATGTAAATAATATATTTCTATTGAGTCAGCGCTTTGCCGAGCAAGTGGCTGAGCCATGGCGTCATCACATCAGTGAAATCCCCGATGATATTACTAATACCGGAAGTTTGGTGAACGCAGCAGTTTTCTGGATATAGGAAGCTCACTTTGCCTTGAAGTTGCTAATCGTGCGGGTCGGTGTTTCTTATATTAAGCCAGTATTATATGAAAGTAACTTTTACAGTGACGATTTTTAATCAAACAAGTATTCATATTTTTGTGAAAGCTGAAACGTTATTTTATGAGAATATATTACCCAAATGCAAGTGATACAATGTAATTACGAAAGTGTATTGTACAGTAACAAAGCAATTATTTTTGCTAAACAGATAAGATCACGTATGATGATGCAGTATGCCAGAGTGCGGTTGTGGCACGGGATTGACTATAACTAAGACGATAATTACTATCGATATTTCAAAACCCGTATATGTAATTTGCATCTGTATAGTGAAAATATTGTTATCGTTACGCGTCCGGTAACGCGAAGAACGTGTGAGAATCGTCGTTATCGTTTCGGTTCAATTTAATGGTGTGTGCAAAGCACCACATTTCAAAGGTGATGGAAGAAAAAAGGACCTGCAGTGTATTTGGTAACGCCATGCAGTTTGTTGCTATAATGGCGTAATTTTTGCAGACACAGCGGTCTGGAACCATGAAGAAGCTGAGACAACACCAGATAAGTTCATCTTAGAAACATTTTAGGCATGCTTAGATAGAAGAAATTAGGCTAAGTCGATCCTATAGCACTTAACTGTAAATGTCAGTCCTTTTGTGGCTGAGCTATGTTTTCTTTTTATAGTTTAATGTCATGTTTCAGGGAAGATGCATGTTTGAACCCTGATTTTTATATATTATTTTATTTAATTTTTATAAGATGGGAAAGAGGGAAATGATTAAGTGTAGATGAGGATATATGTATGTCAAGAGGTAACTGTGTATTCCATTTTTTGTAATAAGATGTAGACTCTTTTATTAAGAAGGCTGCATAGCCTAAAGCTTGTTTGGGAACAAATTTCAGTAGGGAACAATTTTTTAAATATGTAGCATGTTTACAGGAGTGGATGGCAGTTGTAACCAGCATAAAAGTGCACCGTTGAACTAATATCTTTTAGACTGGCAAAGGAATATAGCTAATTGGTATTGTGTTATAAATTTACGAGAAAAAGTCAAGATTAGCCTGATACTGAGATTACAGTGTGTGTTAATACAGGACGGGAGTGTCTGGTATATAATAAAGGGAAAATATAATGGTGTTGGCTGCATGATAAACGAGAGAGGCTCGATTTACCTTGAGTGTTCTTTAGTACTACTAAGAGTCGAACACATGGACTACGAAGTGTTAGGCCAGATGTGTCATATGTCGTATAATATCCGTGTTAAATTGGAATATGTATTTAAGGCGATATGAATGTGTATTGTGATGCCTTAAGTTGAGTTCGAGGCCTTGTGTTAGTTTAATGAACAGAGAAGTGAATGGCAGCGTTAATTTATATTCCCAGAAATATTAGAATCTCTCAGGCAGGAATTACCAATCCAATTAAATAGTTTCTTTTTCTTGCGAGGCAGGATGTTTCATAGCTGGAGCATTACAAGTGTCACTTGATTTATAATATAGCGTGCTAAGTGAAAGACCGACACATGGATAGCTGAGCCAGGAGTTCCGCGTTCTTTCTAATATAAAGGAGTTTAGCATTTTATTGCTTGTATTTCAGATAACGGATAAACAGATGTTCTGTTTATTTTATTTGCATGAATTTTACAGGTTTCTTTGGAGTGTTTATTTTATATTGCATTGTGTTACATGTATTTATTTCTGATCATGTCATTGTCATCGTTGATAAAGACGTGTTCTTAAATATGAGTCCGGAGTTCATTTTATTGGGAAGTAGGCTTTCAATCCATCCAATTTGTAACAGAGCGGTGTGTTAGAAAACTCAGTGTAGATATAAGTTAGGTACCCTGGAACATTGATTTGATGATAAGTGCTGTAAATATAATGTTTAATCATGGATCGGATTTAGCATAATTTTATTCTGTCGCGGTATGTCCTATAACCGTAAATTGAACGATATCCATCAGGATTCGATAAGATGAACTTAACTGGGTTGACTCGATGCTCAGTGTATACTTCTTCCCCAGGTTGTTGTTTTAGTTTGTAAATATTTTTTTTAAAAACGGGACATTTCCCGTCTTTTTTGTGACATGTAATAATTTTGTGCTAATTATGTGCACGGCACATACTGGAATTTATGGCAATTATTTGAGCCATGTTTTGAATCGTTTTCATAATAATTTGTTTATTTTCGAGTTTCAATAATGTTTTCTTGGATAATAAATCTATCGAACAGGGAACTGGAAATCAAGTAGGGATGACATAAAAATGTTAGTGCTCAACTCTAGAAGCATTGTAAACAAAGGAATCGAATTAAGTAATTTAATAGATATATACTTACCAGATATAGTAATAGGAGTTGAATCATGGCTGAGAAATGATATAATGGACAAAGAAATATTCTCACGGAACTGGAGTGTGTATCGTAGAGACAGGACAGGAATGGTAGGAGGGGGAGTATTCATTCTGGTGAAAGAAGAATTTGTAAGCTACGAAAACGTTAAGGATGAAAAACATGAAATTCTGGGTGTAAGGCTCATCTCTAAAGATAATAGGCGAATAGGTGTCTTTGTAGTGTACAGACCGGGAAAGTGTGGCGCTGACGCTGATTCAGAATTATTTGAAAAGATAATCAGCTATGTTGGGAATGATATGGAGAGGAATGTGATAGTAGCAGGTGATCACAATTTACCAAATGTCAATTGGGAAGGTAATGCGAACAACAGGAAGCATGAACAACAAATGGCAAATAAGTTAATATGGGAAGGGCACCTGATTCAGAAAGTGATGGAACCAACTAGAGGGAAGAATATTTTGGATGTGGTGCTGATAAAACCAGACGAGGTCTATAGAGAAATCGAAGTAATAGATGGTATTAGTGATCACGAAGCCATTTTTGTCGTAGCTAAAAATAAATGTGAAAGAAAGTAAGGTATTAAAATTAGTACTATCAGGCAGTACCATATGGCTGATAAAACAGGCATAAGGGAGTTTAAAAAGAGTAAATATGATCGCTGGAAAACGGTAAATAAAAATTTAAACAGAATCTGGGATGGGTTTAAAGCAATTGTTGAGGAATGTGAAAATAGGTTTGTACCTTTAAAGGAGGTAAGGAATGGTAAAGATCCACTATAGTATAACAGGGCAGTAAAAGAGACTAAGAAAGAGGTGCAGGTTGGAACGAAATAGAGTTAGAAATGGCTATGGAAGTAAGGAGAAATTGAAGGCACTTTGTAGGAAATTGAATCTAGCAAATAAGTCAGCTAAGGCTAACATGATGCATACAAATTTTAGTGAAAAAATGATAGGGTATGTATAGGTACTTTAAGACAGCAACAGGTTCAAAGAATGACATTCCAGTAATCATTAATGAACAAGGGGAGTGTGTACGCGAGGATCTTCAAAAGACAGAAGTATTCAGTCAGCAGTATGTAAAGATTGTTGGTTACAAGGATTATGTCCAGATAGGGGAGCTGAGTAATACTAAAGAAGTATTAACGCTTACCTATGATAACAATGACATTTACAGTAAAATACAAAAGTTGAAAACTAAAAAAGCAGCTGGAATTGATGAGATTTCTGGGGATATACTAAAGGCAATGGGTTGTGATATAGTACCGTATCTGAAATAGTTATTTGATTATAGTTTTGTTGAAGGAGTTATACCAAATGAATGGAGAGTTGCTATAGTAGCCCCTGTGTGTAAAAAAAAAGGGTGATAGACATAAAGCTGAAAATTACAGGCCAGTCAGTTTGACGTGCATTGCATGTAAGCTTTGGGAAAGCATTTTTTTATTATATTAGACATGTTTACGAAATTAATAACTTGTTTGACAGAAGGCACTTTGGGTTTAGGAAAAGTTATTCTGCTGAAGCTCAACTTGTAGGATTTCAGCTAGATATAGCCGATATCCTTGATTCAGGAGGCCAAATGGACTGTATTGCGATTGACCTATCTAAGGCGTTTGATAGGGTAGATCATGGAAGACTACTGGCAAAAATGTGTGCTATTGGACTAGAAAAAAGAGTGACTGAATGGGTGGCTATATTTCTAGAAAAAAGAACTCAGAAAATTAGAGTAGGCGAAACTCTATCTGACACTGTAATAATTAAGAGAGAAATTCCTCAAGGCAGTATTATTGGACCTTTATGTTTTCTTATATATAAATGATATGTGTAAAGAAGTGGAATCAGAGATAAGGCTGTTTTGCGGATGATGTTATTCTGTACAGAGTAATAAATAAGTTACAAGATTGTGAGCGGCTGCAGGGTGACCTCGATAGTGTTGTGAGATGGACGGTAGGCAATGGTGTGAATGTAAACGGAATTAAAAGTCAGGTTGTGAGTTTCACAAATAGGGAAAGTCCTCTCAGTTTTAATTACTGCGTTGATAGCGTGAAAGTTCCTTTTGGGGATCGTTGTAAGTACCTAGGTGTTAATATAAGAAAAGACCTTCATTGGGGTAATCACGTAAATATGATTGTTAATAAAGGGTACAGATCTTTACATATAATTATGAGGGTATTTAGGGGTTGTAGTAAGGATGTAGAGGGGATGGTATATAAGTCCTGGTAATACTCCAACTAGAGTATGGTTCCAGTGTCTCAATCAATCAATCAATCAATCAATCAATCAATCAATCAATCAATCAATCAATCAATCAATCAATCAATCAATCAATCAATCAATCAATCAATCAATCAATCTATCTATCTATCTATCAATCAATACTGATCTGCATTTAGGGCAGTCGCCCAGGTGGCAGATTCCCTATCTGTTGTTTTCCTAGCCTTTTCCTAAATGATTTCGAAGCAATTGGAAATTTATTAAACGTCTCCCTTGGTATGTTATTCCAATCCCTAACTCCCCTTCCTATAGATAAATGAATATTTGCCCCAGTTTGTCCTCTTGAATTCCAACTTTATCTTCATATTGTGATCTTTCGTACTTTTATAAACGCCACTCAAACTTACTCGTCTACTAATGTCATTCCACGCCATCTCTCCGCTGACAGCTCGGAACATAGCACTTAGTCGAGCAGCTCTTCTCCCTTCTCTCAATTCTTCCCAACCCAAACTTTGCAGGTCCCATACACTGACCCTCACCAGGATTACTTGATTCAAGAACTGGGAAAAACCAAAGGAAAGCAGCTCGATTTGTTCCTGGCGATTTCCCACCAAAGAGTAGCGTTACAATATTATTGCAAAGTTTGGGCTGAAAAGACTTGGGAGAAAGGAGACGAGCTTCTCGATTAAGTGGTATGTTCCGGCTGTCAGTGGAGAGATGGCGTGGGAGGACATCAGTAGACGAATAAGTTTGAGTGGTGTCTTTAAAAGTAGAAAAGATCGCAATATGAAAATAAAGTTGGAATTCAAGAGGACAAATTGGGACAAATATTCGTTCATAGGAACGTGAGTTAGGGATTAAAATAACTTACCAAGGGAAATGTTCAATAATTTTCGAATTTCCAATAGATCGTCTTGCGCGCTGGAGCATTCCAGGTATAATTGCTCGGCAGGCGTCCGTGATGAGTTGCCGGAGCTGGTTAGGTTTTTCCGGTGCCTGAGCTTAAACGACGTTCTTCAAAGAACATAAAAAATTCTTACGGCATTAAATCCAGTGATCTGTCTCATGACACAGGAAATCAGACGAAGTGAGAGCGTCTCGCACGGCCAGGGATCGAAACAAGCAGTAGAACATCAAATAAAAATTAGAAACACTTACCAAGGAGATCCCATGGAAAAGGTCGTCGCAGAGTGAGAAGCAAAGGCACACGAGGCCGAGCGGAACGAATCCTTGGCTGAAATAATAAAATTCCCAGATTTTGTGGAGAAAAGAAAGTTTAATTAAATTAAATTGATTAAACACTTCTGATAATGTTTAACAAACTACAAATTAAATCAATTGAGACATCAACAATTAATTGGAAATTAGTGAAAGGGAAAATGCATTAAAAGCAGTCTCACGATGTTTGAAGTCTTCAATTAGGATATGAAAAGAGAAAAACAATTTCTAAGGCACTAACTCGGTTTTGTACTTAGGATATGAAACCGGCAATGAAACACAAACGGCATGCAAGCTCCAAATTAACCAGGAGAAGAAAATCAATTATAATCCAATTAACGCCCACGAAGAAATAATATAGACTCAAATAAATTAAATATTGCTACCACAAGAGCCACAGTAAATCAGACTTAATTATCACAAGACCGGAGGAAACATCCAGCTCCGCAAGGAAAATTCGCATCAAATCGGCGAATGCCATATGTCATAACAATAAGACGACACTCAAATATCAGGCTCAACAGAGCACATGCCCCGAAACTGTTTACACTCGGTTACATTGCAACGGCTCACGTGACACCCACATACCAACAAGATGTCCGGCTCCATGGCTAAATGGTTAGCGTGCTGGCCTTTGGTCACAGGGGTCCCGGGTTCGATTCCCGGCAGAGTCGGGAATTTTAACCTTAATTGTTTAATTTCGCTGGCACGGGGGCTGGGTGTATGTGTCATCTTCATCATCATTTCATCCTCATCACGACGCGCAGGTCACCTACGGGAGTCAATTCAAAAGACCTGCATCTGGTGAGCCGAACTTGTCCTAGGACACTCCCGGCACTAAAAGCCATACGCCATTTCATTTCATTTTACCAACAAGATGGCTACCCAAACAAACCCAGTAGTCCATTAGAAAAGTTTTCACCGTACTACCTTTATCCCCAAAATAGTGGTTTGCGAAAGCTACAAGATAATAAACAACCTGGAAAACATCCACATCGTTCTTGATAAATTAGAAAACGGTGAACAGAATCTTAACGAAAACAACGAGCAAAAAACATCTTATACGAGCATATGAATAAATACTTGGAATGGTTAGACAGGAAACACACAAGACGGACAACAGATATAACCAAACACGACATCGCAGAACCTCAGCCTAATCTTCCTCCTCCCTCACTTGATATATTAGATCACGACAGAACTCTACTTCCCTTCTCTCCAGAGTATTGCACGAACTGTCAGACTGTGTCACATCGATACTACACTAGATCGCGCTCCAAGACAGACCATCTGGACAGCGCAGAATAAACATATTTTCCAAATAAGAACGAGAGGCAAGATGTCCTGATCAGGTGACCGCCATTTTATAACAAAGGAGTCACCAAAGAAATTTTACCACACAGTCAACACAGCACTTGTGCTTATTATCCTTATGTTTTTTCATCTTAGTTTTTTCTTCATACAGCTGAAGATGACCACAAAGTGGCCGAAACATGTTCTGTAAGTGTTAATATATAATCAATTTTGCCTGAGGCAAGAAATAAAGTGTCTATTAGGTGGTTCTTTATATTAACTGCATGATTGCAATAAGTTAAACAATATAAATTTAAACCACCGAATAGAGATTTATACCATTAACGTATTCATAAGCAATTATTGTTAGGAGCTCATACAGCATAGATCCATTTAACTTTACATTATGAACCATTTAAATTGTCCCACCATGAAGGTCAACCGAAATACATATTTACAGTTTCATTGAAACCGCCAATTACAAACCAAACATTACATTGACATGATTATGACCTGATTTTCTAATGTTTCACCAATACTGAATTATACGAAACATGAATCAATAATTTCTCACACTGTTATTACGCCAAAACAGTTTCTATTTGCTTCTCTAAAACATTCATTAGAAGGATTCATTGATGAGATCAGTGCCGTAGACAAGAAGATTCACAACATACTCACAACATCGGAGACTTCAAATTGTTTTTAGAAAAAACAACATTTTAGGCCTAATCGCCCGGATGGCGATCTTTCTACCCAGGATCTAGTCAGGGTAACATCTTCGCACCTCTCAATTACTAGTTGTTCCACTTAAAATGCAACCAGAATGTTAGGCAGCAAGCATCATTCTTGAACAAACAATCCAGACAATTGCATTTCACTCATTGTAGAGCTTACACATGTGATGATCGCAAAGCGAGTCTAACTTGACGTACCCAAGTGGCAGAACGCTCAGGCGATCAAGAAGGCTAGTACAATGCTAGCCCGCTAGGAGGCGCACAATTAGCGAGCAGAGAATAAGGGAATGCATTTCAAATAGGCCACAAATCACACGAAGGCATAAAATGAGCTGCAAAATACTTCATGACTCGCATCTAGTTATATAAAATCCATTATATCTGGCGGGCCATGGAACAGGGCCTCTTCATCCTATCCATTTCCCTGGCAGTTCCTCATTCAGATTGTTACGAACGGGCAAATTCGAATGTGGTGGAGCTGAATCCTGTTGCAACCATATCGTCAAACGATCGTGCAAGGGCACATACACCAACAGCAGTGGGAGTTACTGACGCTGAAAGTAAAGGGTGCGTGGGCCCTTCCAATGCCCTTCAAAGAAACAAGGTCTTGCTAGACGATCCCCCAAGATTCCACATCAAACATTCATTCCTCATTGCACTTGATGGGCCGCCTGTCGCACCTAGTGAGGATTGTCCGCACTCCAATAGTGCGTGTCTCTAGGGCTGCTGAAGAAATGATAGGAAGAAAGAAAAAGTCACCTAAAGATCAATGGACAACTTAGGAGATACTAGACCTGATTGATGAACGACGAAAGTACAAGAATGCAAAAGTCGAAAAGGGAAAGAAGGAATACAGGTGACTAAAGAATAAAATGGATAGAAAGCGTAGGACAGGTAAGGAAGAATGGCTGAAGGAGAAGTGCAACGATATTGGTGGTTGTATGGTCCCAGGAAAAGTAGATGCTGCATACAGGAAAGTCAAGGAAGCCTTTGGAGAAGAATAACATGAATATTAAGAGATCAGATGGAAAACCACTTCTAGGGAAAGAAGACACGGCAGGAAGATGTCAGAAACATATTCCACAGTTGTATCAAGCGGCAGACTTAGATGATATGGTTCTGGAACAAGAAGGGGGTGTAGTGCTGATGAAATGGGGGACTCAATTTGGGGTCAGAGTTTGACAGAGCTTTGAGAGACCTGAATAGGAACAAGGCACATAGAATTTATGATATTCCCTCTGAATTACTGACTACCTAAAGAAGAACCAGTGGGAGAGATTATTCCATTTTGTGTGTAAGATATATGAGACAGGAGAAATGCCATCCGATTTTCAGCAAAATGTTATTATAGCTATTCCCAAGAAAGCCGGTGCTGACAAGTGTGAAAACTACCGCACCATTAATTTAGTATCTTACGCCTGCAACATTTTAACACGTATCATTTACAGAAGAGAGGAAAGAGAAATTGAAACTGAGTTGGAAGAAAATCAATTTGGCTTCAGGAGAAACGTAGGAATGCGTGAAGCAATCCTGACTTTACGTCTCATCTTAGAGCATCGAAATAAGAAGGACGTCACCTAAGAATCAATGGATAACTTATGAGATACTGGACCTGCTTTATGAACGACGGAAGTACAAGAATGCAAAAGATGAAGAGGGCAAGAAGGAATACAGACAACTAAGGAATAAACTGGATAGAAAGCGCACGACAGCTAAGGAAGAAAGTCTGAAGGAGAAGTGGAAGGATGTTGAATGTTGTATGGTCCCAGGGAAGGTAGATGCTGCATAAAGGAAATTCAAGGAAGCCTTTGGAGAAGGGTTAAATAGGTGTATGAATATTAAGAGATCAGATGGGTTTTTTTGCTAGTTGCTTTACGTCGCACCGACACAGTTAGGTCTTATGGCGACGAAGGGACCGGAAAGGTCTAGGAGTGTGAAGGAAGCGGTTGTGACCTTAATTAAGGTACAGATCCAGCATTTGCCTGGTGTGAAAATGGGAAACCACGGAAAACCATTTTCAGGGCTGCCGACAGTGGGGTTCGAACCTACTATCTCCAAAATACTGGATACTGGCCGCACTTAAGCGACTGCAGCTATCGAGCTCAGTAGATCAGATGGAAAACCACTTCTAGGGAAAGAAGACAAGGCAGGAAGTTGCCTTTGGCTGAGTAATAGGGTAAACAAAATTATAACGACCTACTTGTGCAAACTGACAAGCCAATGGCCTGTGGAAGTTAACATACAAGTTCACATACATTGCGCTCGTATATCATGAAATGGCATTTGATAATGCTAATTGGACGAAGCTATTTGAGATTCTGAAGGTGATCGGGATCAGATACAGAGAAAGAAGAATTATCTACAATCTGTCGGCATAGATAAGATTCGTGGGCTTTGGAAAACAAGCAGCAATCCAGAAAGGAGTGAGGCTATGTTGCAGTTTCCCCCCATCCCTTTCAATGAAATGAAATGTTGTATGGCTTTTAGTACCGGGATATCCCAGGACGGGTTCGGCTCCCCAGGTGCAGGTCTTTCTATTTGACTCCCCTAGGCGACCTGCATGATGGGGATGATGGGGATGAAATGATGATGAATACAACACATACACCCAGCCCCCGTGCCATTGGAATTAGCCAATTAAGGTTAAAATCCCCGACCCGGCCGGGAATCGAACCAGCGACCCTCTGAACCGAAGGCCAGTACGCTGACCGTTCAGCCAACGAGTCGGACATCCCTTTCAATTTTTATATAGAACAGGCAGTAAAGGAAATCGAAGAGGAATTTGGAAAGAGAATCACAATCCAAGGAGAGGAAGTCAAAACCCTGATATTTGCTGAGGATACTGCTATTTTATCTGAGAGTGCAGAAGATCTGGAGAAATTGCTGGGGTAAGGAGTGAAAGATGAAGATAATTAAGTCCAAAAGGATAGTGCAGTCGAACGAAGTATTAAATTAGGAAATGAAGTCTTACAGGAAGTAGGTGAAAATTGTTATTTGGGTAGTAAAATAAATAACGAAGGCATAAGTAAGGAGGACAAACATTGATACAGGAATTGGACAGATGTTTTTGAAGACCTTCACCTGGAGCGTAGCATTGCATGAAAGTGAATCATCGGCGATAACTAGCGCAGATAGAGGGTAGAAGCTTTCGAAATATTTTGTTACAGAAGAATGCGGAAGGTGAGATGGATAGATCGAATCACATATGAAGGGATAATCGAATAGTGGGAGGAGATCAATTTGGATAAATTTACCAGAAGAAGAGGTAGATTGGTAGGACACATCTTAAGACACTCAGGACTTGTGCAGTTGGTATTTGAGCGAAGTGTAGGCGGTAGGAACGGTAGGGCTAGGCCAAGGTACGAATATGACAAGTAGATTAGAGCAGATGTAGGATGCAGCAGTTACGAAGAAATGAAACGGTTAGCACAGGATAGGGTGGCATGGAGAGTTGCATCAAACCAGTCTATAGGCTGGTGACTCAAACAACAACAATTTTGTGTACTTCAAATTGACGTGTTCATTAACTGTAAATTGGTATGTGTTGGACCCGAATATAATAATAATAATAATAATAATAATAATAATAATAATAATAATAATAATAATAATAATAATAATAATAATAATAATCTTTGCTTGGAGAGAAGTGGAAAACCACTTCTAATATGGCTGAGGTGGGAATCGAACCCCACTCTACTCTATTATTATTATTATTATTATTATTATTATTATTATTATTATTATTATTATTATTATTATTATTATTATTATTATTATTATTATTATTATTATTTGAGGCGTAAAACTAAACAAGGCCACGGAAATAGCTACAAATAGAGAACTGTAGCTACAGTTAATAAATTTACAGAGGATTGAGGACGAAAGAAAGATGTGAGGATGCTTGAAATGTTTTGATGTGATGTTTTAAGCACTTCAGATAGAGGAAGAGTCTGTAGTACGGTAGGACTTTCCCTTGTAAAGAGGAGGCATTCTGTCATGTGTTGATGAGCCGTTTGCCTTGATTTTTCTGGCCATCGGCAAGATGGTTATATTCTGCGGAGGTATGAACTAAATTAGCTATGATTTATAAGAAATCATGTGAGGATGTAATTGTTTTAATTTAATCCGTTTTTACCCTCCAGTGTTACTTTTCCCATAGTTTCATCGAGGAATCCCACCTCTACAGCTTGAAGGGCAGTGTCCTGGAGCGTGAGGTATTTGGTCGGGGATGAAACTGGGATCAAGGACCAGTATCTGGCCCAGGTGGCCCTCACCTTCTATGCTGAACAGAGCCCTTGTGGGGAGTGGAGAGACTGGAAGGGATAGGCAAGAAGGAGGAAAGGAAGCGGCCGTGGCCTCAAGTTAGTTAACATCCCGGCATTTGCTTGGAGAGAAGTGGAAAACCACTTCGAATGTGGCTGAGGTGGGAATCGAATTCCACTCTACTCATTTGACCTCTCGATGCTGAGTGGAACCCCTTCCAGTTCTCATACCACATTTGAAATTTCGTAGCGGATCCTGGAATCCAACCCGGGCGTCCGAGGTGCTGGCAGCTAATCACGCAAACCACTACACCATGGAAGCAGATCGGGAATAAAATTAAGCTCTAGAAATATAGACAGCCTGTGGTAGATGCTGGAAATGAATAGTTTAATGGCAGTAGCACATTTTTTGTCACATACAAAGGTATACAAATCCTTGCACCCTTTAGTAAGCGTTATAACTCGTTGTTGTCGATACTAAGGTGATGGTTGACGAAGATTAGCTCATATGGGGCGGTACGAAATTTCATTATCTGCTTTGGCATTTATTGAGGGATGGTTCCCATATATTATACTGCAATAATACTTTTTTATTATGCAAAATGAAATTGAAACGAATTGAAATTGAACTTATAACCTCTTTCTGTTTCACGTTACTTATGGGTAAAATTTGCAATACCATGCCATGTAAAGTATAATATTTCAGATGTGATTCTATGGATTTTGAATGGGTATTTTGTAATATATGTTTTTTTGACGATAAAAAGTAGAATTCAGGGCAATAAATAATTTCGTTATGAAGTTTTACTTCCGGTTTCCTGAGGCTGCTACAAACTTTGGCTGAGTAACACGGTAAACAAGATTACTACCGACCTACTTGTGCAAACTGGCAAGCCGATGGCCTGTGGAAGTTAACGACCTAACGTAGACTAATGAAGCTATTCACAGCCTCCCGAAAATTTCTCATCTCGCTGTCATAATATAACCGTAAACACATGGGACGAGCTATGCCACACTCTTTGGGGACTAAAATGATGGTGATTAATTTTAGTTATTTCTGTAGTGAAGATAGATTATTGTACTGATATTGTATCGTTCCTTGCTCAAAACAAAGACATAACACATCTAGTTGTAATAAACAACACAACATTTTCAGTCCGGAAGTTGAAAAGGAATGTTAACACGATTGTCACCTCCTTTTCCCTTTTGTAATTTAGTGGCTTCATCGTGAGAGCACATCATACCTCCGGGACAGTAAACTCACAATAAAAGGAACAACCACTCAGAATGTGCATAGTGATGCCCTTTACAGATTTAGTGTGTAATTAATAATAATCACCTCAGTGAGCAGTTTTCTTCGTGCCAGTGTCCAGTATTCGGGAGATAGTAGGTTCGAACCCCACTATCGGCAGCCCTGAAGATGGTTTTCCGTGGTTTCCCATTTTCACACCAGGCAAATGCTGGGGCTGTACCTAAATTAAGGCCACGGCCGATTCCTTCCCACTCCTAGCCATTTCCTGTCCCATCGTCGCCATAAGACCTATCTGAGTCGGTGCGACGTAAAGCAATTCTTCGTTAATGGACGTGTGAGTAGAACCGTCTCTTGAAGATCCTTTGCTTCAAAGCGTTAATTTATATGAACGAGCTGTTCTATACTGTAGTTGAAAAGCTTGATTGCATCAGTAATGACACATGGTGGGAAAGAGAGACAGCAGAACGGACATACTACACCTCAGTTAGAATAGTCAGTCAATGTAACACTATTGCAGATAATTATTGAAGGCTTAGGGCATTCTAGATAACACTCACAATAACTATGGCTACATCGTTAATGATTATTACTATTTGAAGTTTCCAATTTGAAATTCATTCTGTAATAGTCTCCCTCTGATATATAAGAAATGAATTGTCCTACTATAAAATCAAATAAACTCTTGATCATATCCTAGGATCTTCTAAACATGGAGAACTTCCGTGAAACACTCGACACAATCCTACATAGGCAAAGAACTGAGGTAGCGAACTTCAATGTCCACGAAGAAGTTCACGGATTGGCCATGAACGGAATTTCTCATCTTATTGACATTATAGCCTTCAGACAGTTTTGTCCGATAGTCCGGCAGCGATTTTAAACCAAAATCTGCAACTCTTTAATGATATTATAAATCCTATAAGTATGGGTTTGGCATCGCTATTTTCCAAATTCATCCAAATCTAACGTACTATATTAGAATTTGAAATTCCTATTGCATTTTAAACCAATACACTAAAATTAAAGTAGAAATCATGAATTTAAAGTTAATCTCCTCCAGGCTTTTGAGTAGCTATTGATCTGCTGAAGCTCCCACAAGTTCCCCTGTTAGAAATATGAGATCAATCAAGAAAGATAACCTGATAAGGAGTGCTTTTGGTATGGCAAACCTTTACATAGAACGACGTATTTTCACCAGATCTGCAAAAAATCGACAATCGACCTGTCGGCTATCACCTTCATAACTTATAATGAAACGTATGTCCTTGCTTCGCTCACGTAACTATGGTTTGGGAGAAATCTATTACGCAATTTTTACAAACAATGTTTTCAATAGGCTACATATTTTTAAATAGAAGTTTGTTATTCATGGGACAGATCCCTCCGAGAATGCTTGTGCAAAATGTTATAAACTTCCGTCTTTGAAAGACAACTAATGGGAAGTTGAGGAGGAAGCACCTTGAATTTCTACAAACGGCTTTACTAGACGAATAGACATCTCGGCATATTCAAAGGTCACCTGAAATGGATTAATTGTAGAACCAACAATTAGATTTGAGAAGGAAAGGAATAAGCCAGAAGAAGTAAATATTGAAAATAAGAATGTATACCAGCCAACAATGGGATATTTCAAGAAAAAATATCATCTGAAACATCTAGAAGTAATACAGACCCCCACCAATCCCCTTGGCCTTACAGCCCCGATGGGCCAGACATTAGAGCCCCAAGACCTGCAGATTACGAGATGTCGTGTGGTCAGCACGTCGAATCCTCTCGGTCAATATTCTTGGCTTTCTAGACCGGGGCTTCAATCTCGCCGTCAGTTAGCTCCTCAATTTTAATCACGTAGGCTGAGTGGTTCTCGAACCAGCCCTAAGATTCAGGTACAAGTCACTGACCTGGCCTGGAATCGAAACCTGGGCCTCCCAGTAGGAGACAGGCACACTAACCCTACACCGTGGGGCCGCTACATCTAGAAGTAATAGGACTTCTAATAGTCTCGCGACCTTATTCCGAAACTGAATCGCTTCGGAAGAAATTCGGATTACCTCAATCTTTACGAGACAAAATTGTTACAGTGGTGGTAAAGAAATCGTGGCAAATTTTACTCCATCTCCTTCATAAAATAAAAATTTGTACTTTGTACTTTTTAAGCAAATATTTTGAGAGTATGCCGAGTCCGATGGAACTATCTCCAATAGGGGAGAGTTTTCAAATAAAACATGTGATGCCGTTTCGGAAGGCAGACCGACAGACGTCATTTCATTTTAATTCACAGGATAATGCAAGGGATCGTCAAACATTTCAATAAACGGGCAAATATGAGGCATGAGGACGTTGCTGCAGCGGGCATGCAACGTAGCGCGATTCCGAAGCAGATATACATGTAGGCAAAGGGATTCATGTGGCAGTCGTGTCGTGCCGAGGTGCCTGCATTAACGTGCGGCCACGTGAACTAAGGAGACGTTATTACCAAATGCGTCCAAACAGGACCAACGTGCTGTTATTCTGTTCTTGGCTGCCGAAGAACAATCACCGATGGACATCCACTGGAGAATCAAGACTGCATATGAAGCGGCATGTCTGTCGGAAACCATCGTTGTGCAATGGTGCACCAAGTTCAGTGCGTGTTGCGTTTCGACACTAGACGCCGGTCGATCTAGGAGGACAGCCTCATCCAATATGGGCAACAAAAAGTGGATGATGGATGAAGCCTATAGTCCTGATCTCTCCCCATCATTCCTTCGGTCCCCCCAAAGAGGTCTTGAAGGGTCGACGCTTCCTATCGGGTGCAACAGGGTGTTAAGGACTACTTCACGCAGCAGGATACGGTGTTTTATCAGACGTGGATCTTCAACCAGGTGCGTCGGTGCGATGAGTGCCTCAGTGCTCACGGCGATTCTGCC
The DNA here is from genome assembly GCF_040414725.1 of Anabrus simplex. NCBI lineage: Eukaryota > Metazoa > Arthropoda > Insecta > Orthoptera > Tettigoniidae > Anabrus > Anabrus simplex. Next base: position 242,302,639 of record NC_090270.1, on the reverse strand, counting down.
TGATTTGCATCGTGATTCAGGACTGTACGGCTGTTGAACGGAAACTTTCTGATCGACCCCTTACACTTTACATTATGCGAGCCAAGAGGCAAACTCGAGAATACTTTTGGTAGGTCTTCTTAAAACAACAAGAAAAACAAGTTTTCGAAAATTTAGTAATGACCATGAAATATAATACAAACACTAAGTAGAGTACAATTACTGTTTGAAGCACAGCTTTACTAATGAGATAAATGAAATTGAGTTTTGAGGTAATATTTCAGCAAATTTGGGGTCGAAGTTACTACTCCCTATCATCAAAATTGGTTGAAAAAATTAATCTGTTAATGCTGACCGGTACCGAGATATAACGTATTTCAACTTCAGAAATGTATTTTCACACAGGTAAGTACTACCGAATACAGAGATAAACCCCCGAGTAAATTACCTTCGTTCGCCATACTAATCATTCGGAAGACGCTTATAAAATTTCACTTACTCTGTTAAGTTTTGACAGCATGGAAAATCCACAAAGCAGATTGACGTGATTTGTGGTTTCAATCAAAGCCAGTTTTCATGGAAATGACTTTTTCCGCTAAAATTGTCACATACTAGCAATGTTCCTTTGCCTTGTAGTAACAAGTTCAGTCTATAAAAATATCTTGTGATATCATCAGAAAAAGCTAATCTGTTAATGCTGACCTGTACCGAGATATAACGTACTTCATATTCAAAAATTTATTTTCACACAGGTAAGTACTACCGAATACAGAGATAAACCCCGAGTAAATCACCTTAGTTCGCCATATTAACCATTCGGAAGACGCTTATAAAATTCTGTTTGATTATTCACTTGTAATTTGCTCCGTAGTACGTTATCAAACTGCAGATTAATCACTTCCAATTTATGGTTAGCTGGAAGTTCCTCGATTGTACAGTCAAAGGGATTTTGAAGTATGAAAACGTCTTGCAAACTTGCATCAAGATCCAACAAATTTGCTAGAAATGTTGTTCGAGCTCATAAAATGTAATCGCTTGCGAATTTGTATAGAAATAGAGATCTCACTTATTCTGTTAAGTTTTGACAGCATGGGAAATGCACGAAGCAGATTGACTTGATTTGTGATTCAATCAAAGCCAGTTGTCGTGGAAATGACTTTTTCCTTCATAATTGTTCTTTTGCTTTGTAGTATAAAGTTTAGTCAATAAAAATATCCTGTGATATCATCAGAAAAAGCTAATTTCCGAAGCCTTTAAGTGTTCAGTAATACTGGTTAATAGAGGTTTTTTTCATTGAGAAAATTTTCCATCTCTACTGTGAGTTAAAAGCTCTGAATAAAACAACACTGCTGAGCCGTCGAACTACTGTGCCATCGAGTAGCTGTATGGTAGGGCAAGTCAGGATATTCAGTTTCCACTTCTGTTAGAAAATCATGAATTTAAGACGGTTCAGCCACGAGAAGGAATGAAGTTCACCCTTGATACAACTGGCTTACAAACACACGATATATTCAGATATTTCCCACAAAGCACGTGCTGGTGAATAACCATTGACTTTGAAAACGCCTTGAAATAGTTTTACTAAGCCTTTGCTTGTTCCACACATACTTTTAACACCATCAGTTGTGACATGTTTTAACAGATTCCACTTAAGATTATACCTCGTTTTCTCAAAGTTATTGAACAGGTTTCCTCCTCTGGCTGTTTCACCCAGAGTAATCATAGAATCTAATTGTTCAATCACTTCAAAATCATCATTGACTCCTCGTATAACAACAGAACCTGAGAAGTACCAGTAATATTTGTCGATTTATCAACAGTCAAGGAATACCATTCGAAATAATTTTCCTTGTTAATTAATTGGTTACTGATGTTGAACACAATGTCCCCAACTCTTCCAGTAACTGTTCTCTCGGACGGGTTAATAATATTCAATAAATTCAATTTCTCCGGACTAATTTATTCGGCTACAATCAAATATGATTTAATTGACTAACCATCAGTAAACGGGTTTCCTCCTTTGGCTAACAAATGAGTTACTCATAAACTTACTTAAGCTGCAGACTCATTTCCATTTTTGATTTTTGTGAAGAAACAAATCTGTAATGAAATATTCCGTTAAATTTTTCTGATAATTCTGACGGGTCCTTTCCTGTGAGTTGTGACGAATTCTTGGTCTCGTAAAGCCGACGTATTTTGTACTCTTTTAGGGCAGCTATAGCGTCACTGTACAAGAAACATAATGCTTTGCTAACTAATTCAGTAACAAAATTCTCACTCCACCCTGCCTTGTACAGCATGAGACCTGAAGTGCACTTTTTTCTGTCCATTTGTGGTTTCGACAGCGACATGATGTATATGCACTGGTACAAAAACGAGAAGAAAAGTCGTAAAAGAGCGCACTTCACGTGGCACTGTTAGCGCTGCCTAAATATAACCTCATGCAATGACAGCAGAGGCCGCGAAGCCACATGCTAATCCGAAGATATAGGAACGTCACTCACGGTTTTTCTCGCAACTTATCAACTCGAAGCCGGCCGTTAGATCGTGGAACCAGTCATAGAAAATACGTATCGAAAAAAGTAGGAATTTTTCAATATTAAATTCATATAAATTCTTGCACTTTGTTAAACTTAATCCCACTTTAACATTTCTCATTATTTCGAAATGTAAAATCCCTTCTTGGCTTACGGGCTATAGAAAAAGAAGTAGTGGGTCGGATCCGGCCCTCGGGTTATAGTTTTTCTACCCATAATATAATATCTTGGTTTACATAGCAAAATTGAGATTATGAACCCTACTGTTAAGTCTAATTACGTATTAACTTGCTTTTAAAATGTGTATGTATGAAATCATATGGCATTTTTTTGCGCCCAGATGCCCTTCTTGTGGCAACTTCAACTGAGGCACTAATGAAGATTAAATGAATAATTGTCACGGTAATTAGTAAGGAGGTGAAAGGAATAGAATGTGGCCTTTGAATTGGAACTCTCTCAGCGTTTGCCTACAAGTGAAAATGAGCAACTACAGAATATCATTACTCTCCGGAATGCAGAGATGGCTCTATAGCCATAGCAACTAAACACGCGTGGCGACTACACTCGATACCTGCGTTTAAATTATACTAACTTAATGTTCTTTCTTTCTTTCTTTCTTTCTTTCTTAATCTGCTTATCCTCCAGGGTTGGCTTTTCCCTCGGTCTCAGCGAGGAATCCCACCTCTAGCGCCTCAAGAACGGTGTCCTGGAGCTTCAGACTCTGGGTCGGAGGTATGAAACTGGGGAAGATGGCCAGTACCTCGCCCAGGCGGCCTCACCTGCTATGCTGAACAGAGGCCTTGGTGGGGGTGGAAGGAGTGGAAGGGATAGACAAGAAAGAGGGAAGGAAGCGGCCGTGGCTTTAAGTTAGGTACCATCTCGACATTTGCCTGGAGGAGAAGTGGGAAACCACGAAAAACCATTTCCAGGATGGCTGAGGTGGGAATTGAACCCACCTCTACTCAGTTGACCTCTCGAGGCTGAGTGGACCCCGTTCCAGCCCTCGTACCACTTTCAAATTTCGTGGCAAAGCCGGGAATCGAATCCGGGCCTCGGGGGTGGCAGCTAATCCCACTAACCACTACACCACAGAGGCGGACAGTTAAAGTTCTTTCAATTGAAAACTTACAACTAACTGAGGAAGTTATTCTAGTTTTATTTTTAATTATCAACAGGCATTAATCCATTTGAAAAACGTAACCTTCTAAAATAACACACGTTCTAATATTCTTTGTATGCGCTGCAATTCGGAGCCCTTGGTTACACTTCATTTCTGTGAAAACAACCTATCAACACCAACTTCCATTTCAAAAATATTTGGGGTGAAATTTTAGTTGATTTACTTTTATCAATATATCTTTAAAATTGCTTATCGGTTAATTTCATACTTAATTGCTAATACACTCTGCCACGAAATTTGAAAAGTGGTACGAGGGCTACAAGGGATCTACTCAGCATCGGGAGGTCAACTGAGTAGAGGTGGGTTCGATTCCCACCTCAGCCATCCTCGAAGTGGTTTTCCATGGTTTCCCACTTTTCTCCAGGCAAATGCCGGGATGGTACCTAACTTAAGGCCACGGCCGCTTCCTTCCCCATTCCTTGCCTGTCCCTTCTAATCTTTCCGTCCCTCCACAAGGTTCCTGTTCAGAATAGCAGGTGAGGCCGCCTGGGCGAGGTACTGGTCATCCTCCCCAGTTGTATTCACAACCCAAAGTCCCGCGCTCCAGGACACTGCCCTTGAGGCGGTAGAGGTGGGATCCCTCGTGGAGTTCGAGGGAAAAACCTACCCTGAAGCGTAAACAGATTAAGAAGGAGAGGAAGAAGAAGAATTGCTATTACATAATTCTATATTCCCCTCCCACCCATTGTAGTTTTGAGCACCCAGTTTTTGCAGTGCTTCATAAAATGCAATATACTTGACACGCCCCTAATCTCAGCAGGTATGGAATTACCGGCGAGGTTTGCGGAAACAACTAATTACTTGCCTTAGCCAGCTGATCGATGAGTGGGTGTAGGCTACTTAGTTCAGTGTCAGATAAGGAACTTGTTTGTGGGCTGGTAGAAGTTAATAGGCAACGGAACTGAGAGGCAAGGTATTCTGGAGTCTTGAGGAAAAGTATACATGTTTGATTATACGATATGTGACGGTATTTAAAGAATTCTATATTTCCGTATGCTACAGAAAATATTCATCTCTTCATAACTAACATGCACAGCAAAAAATGATCAAGGTGGACTGCTTACGGCAATGAGAGCTATTTGACTAGATAAAAATAATTGTTGAGGAGGTGGCCAAATTTCTAGAAGAAGGAACTAAAAAAATTAGAGTAGATGAAGTGTTATCTGATATTATAATGATTAAGAGAAAGGGTCCCAGAGGGCAGTATTATTGGACCTTAATTTTTCTTAGATATAAGTAAACCGGGTGGTTCACCAGCCCCTTATATTTTTTCGGAGATAGGTAACCCAATTAACGCGTGTATAATTGTCTTTCTTTCTTTCTTTCTTTCTTTCTTTCTTTCCTTCTTTCTTTCTTTCTTTCTTTCTTTCTTAATCTGTTTACCCTCCAGGGTTGGTTTGTCCCTAGGACTCAGAGAGGGATCCCACCTCTACAGCCTCAAATGCAGTGTTCTGGAGCGTGAGACATTGGACCTGGAGATACAACTTGGTAGAATGACCAGTATCTCGCCGTGGTGGCCTCACCTGCGATGCTGAACAAGGGCCTTGGTGGGGGATGGAAAGATTAAAAGGATAGACAAAGAAGAGGGAAGGAAGTGACCTTGGCCTTAAGTTAGGTACCACCCCGTCATTTGCCTGGAGCAGAAGTGGGAAACCATGGAAAACCACGTCGAGAATTGCGCCATCAGTGCTGTTGCATCAGCAAGCTGTGTGGTAGTAGGTTCCAGTCACTGGCTGGTGCATGTTTTTCTCGATTAACGCCGTTTACAGTGACTGTTATATGTCCGCATATCATCCTGTTACAGTCCGCCTCTATGGTGTAGTGGTTAGTGTGATTAGCTGCCACCCCCAGAGGCCCGAGTTCGATTCTCGGCTCTGTCACGAAATTTGAAAAGTGGTACGAGGGATAGAACAGGTTCCACTCAGCCTCGTGAGCTCAACTGAGTAGAGGGGGATTCGATTACCTCCTCAACAATTCTGGAAGTGGATTTCCGTGGTTTCCCACTTCTTCTCCTGGCAAATGCCGGAATGGTACCTAACTTAAGGCCACGGCCGCTTCCTTCCAAGGTACTGGTCATCCTCCTCAGTTGAATTTCCGGACCCGGAATCTGAAGTTCCAGGACACTGCCCTTGAGGCGGTAGAGGTGGGATTCCTCGTTGATTCCGAGGGAAGAACCGACCCTGCTGGGTAAACAGATTAAGAAGAAGAAGAAGAAGAAGAAGACTGATGTTCAGGAAACAGATTTTGCACACGATTCTGAACCCCAGCGAAAAGTTATATCATCCGTTTGCTAAATACGGCACTTTGAAACCGTGTAGCAACGTCCTTGCACCATGTAACTAGGCCTATGTTAATGAGTCGTGTCTCGGGGCTGGGTGTAACGAAGAGGGGAATCTATATAAATAAAATTGTTTCTGTTTGTCTGTTTGTCTGTCTGTTTGTCTGTTCCACCATCACGTCGAAACGGCTGGATAGATCTCAACCAAACTTCATATTTAGAGTATACTGACCCCGGGGAAGGTTTCGATATGCATATCATTTTAAAATCTTTGAAAAGACGGGGGTTTTATAGGAAAAACGGTTTTCCTCCATTTTCTCTTATACTATTACTAGCGAATGTACCCGTGCTTCGCTACGGTATTCTACATTGTATTCGAATATCGAAGTAAATAGTGTACATGCAGTAAATAAGATAGTTTTAAAATTGCATGTCTCTTAGCGTTATCCGAGAAAGAGCATGGGGAGGTCCCCGTACGTTTCCAATGTAAAGTGTTTGTTACGGATTTGTGATATAACGGCAGGCTCACTTGCCTACTGGCATTCACAATCAGGTTGGGAAGTTTACATTATAATTGCAGGCCCCATTGCCTACTATGCGGACAGAATCGATTTGGGGAGTTTTCGTTAAAATGGCAGCCCCCCTTTCCTACCTCCAGACAGATTACAGTTTTTATTATAATGGCAGGCAATTACCCTACTATCACTCGAAATTGAGTTGTGCAGTTATCATTATAATGACAGGCCCCTTTTCCTACTGCCAGCCAGCGTACTGCCAGTCACACCAAGTTGGTGAGTTTCCATCAAAATAGCAGGCCACTATGCCTAATGCCAGTCACATTTTAGATGAGTACATTTCTTTATAATGGCGGGCACCCTTGCCTACTGCCAAACACAATCGGGTAGGGGAGTTTTAAACAAAACTGCATGCTCACTTACCTTCTGCAAGTCAAATCGAGAAGGGAACTATTCATTACAATTGTAGGCCTTCCTTACTAATGACAGTTACACAGGAGTTGGAGAAGGAACCCTTTCCTACTGCCAGTCAAAGTCGGTGTGGGGAGTACTGATTACAATAGCAGACCGACCCTTTCTCGATCGCTAAATCGACATCAGTGAATATATATAGATCGACATACGAAAGTATATGCGTGTTTACAATATTGAAGACCTTCATTTACAGATTAACTGCTACTAAACGTACGTCATATCGACAAAGGATTATACCATAAGACACGCCGGATTTAGTGGCCCAAATGGCTGGTCCAATGATATGTCATCTATTCTTGGGTCAGATTTAGAAACGTGGAACAGGGTAAAGGTTTTGTAAGATCATCTCACATTACATTACTTTTCGGATAATAATGTGACAGCTACATACGTAGCATTTGGCTCACATATGGCTACTGAGTGGGCCAATTTTCGTGAAGAGTTTGATGATTCTGTATTTCATATAAGTAATTGAAAGTATGAATAATGCATGTGAAAATTCCAAATTGACTTAACATCGATTAATAGAGAAAAATCAAACGTAAAAGGGATACAGATACGGCATAAAGTCATAAGACCAAGGTTGTAGATCATTCCAAATTGAACGGAGATTGTGCAATCCGTTACGTGATAGGAATTTCCGAAGGTCTGCACCATCATTAAAATTGCCTGCATATTTCGATATTCTTCGGGGATAAAAAATGAAAAATTTAATGATATAGGATTTTTCATTCGTTACAGGCTAAAACGTATAATTTTGTCAAATTTCAATTATCTTCTTATTCTTCTGGCAGATTATGCCACAATGTGGATTTTGGGCGAGGCGGGTAAAAATTAGGACTTTCAGGAAATCAAAAATTATGGAGATTGTTATTATTACCCCTTAAACGGAAAGCTGTACGAAAATTTCGCCAAAATAGTCAGTGTAGAGGTACACAGTCGTTACGATTTGATTTATATAGATAAGGAATCTGCTCCATGTAAAACACCTTTTGGGCTATGTCCGCTGGACTTAACCTGCAAAAGTGACCATTCATGATATCTCCCTTATTAATCCTCCTGACGAAAAAATGCACATGAAAAAAAAGGTTTAGAGGTGGAATTCCATCAGGTTTGGTCGATTTCCAGTCAGGTTGGTCTTGTTCTGTATATATTGTGGAAGAGTAAAATCACCATTTCGGTTCCTTATAAACCGCCAGTCCATTCCGGAACATGAAATGTTATTTACGTTTAAAACCTACCTTTGGACAGGTGGATGCTAAATATAAATTTTGTTTCGAATGTCTTCAGTAGTTTTCAAGTTGTAAGGAATACGCTTTACACGCACCCGCTCGTGAGTTAAGTCCGATGGGACTTGTACAGAAAAACGGTCCTTTAATGATATCTCCCTTATTGATCCTCGTATCGAAATGATGCACATGAGAAAAAAAGGTTTAGACATTAATTTCTACCAAGGTAGGTAGACTTCCATAAACTTTTGTTGTGTATATTTTTTGGAAGTGCAAAATCACTGTTTCGGTTTCGTATAAACCCCCAGTTAGTTCAGGGATTTAGAAACAATATTTGCCCTGAAACCTATCAAGGACAGGTGTATTCTAAATACGAATCTTGGTGGAAATGCATCCAGTAGTTTCTAGCATTCACGTACATACGGCGTAATTAAGGAAGAAAATAATACAGTTAAGAATGTTGAAACTAATAGAAAATGGATTATAACTGAGGACAGCCGGATAACGACAAATAAATAAATGCCGTGAGTTATGGATATAATAAAGCGCTAACAGAGGAGAAATTTAGGTTCAGTGATTCTTAGGTAAACAAATATGAAGATGACTAATGGTGTTATTACTTAATCTATTCGAGGGCGGTTATAACCTCCAACGATATTCCGCCAATATCCCGCAGATGAGCCGATTGATGCCTCTCTTGCCATCTACCCAAGGAACAACCACGAATTTAAAAGCATGATGAGGAAAATGGCAATACGTTACTTCCCTACTGGCATGCAGTCAGAGACGTTGCCATGGTAACCTGTAGGTTCGTTGTCGGTCTGTCGGTCACTAAATGCAGAGCATGATACCAGCAGAAAATTGTAAATTTCTCCGTCATGTGAAGAGTAAGGTAAATTATGAACATAACGAAAGTTGTTTATAATGAAGAGACGTTTCACGTACGGTAAACGAAGTTTACAGAAAATCAATAGTATAAGAGAAAATAGAGGAAAACCACTGTGGTTTTCCTATAAACACCCCGTCTATTCAAAGATTTTAAAATTATATGCATATCGGAACCTTTCCTGGGATGAGTATACTCTAAATATGAAGTTTGGCTGAGATCTATCCAGCCGTTTCGACGTGATGGTGGGAAAACCACTCTGGTTTTCCTATAAACACCCCGTCTATTCAAGGATTTTAAAATGATATGCATATCTAAACCTTCCCCGGGATTAGTATACTCTAAATACAATGTTTGGTTGAGATCCATCCAGCCGTTTCGACGTGATGGTGGAAAAACCATTCTGATTTTCCTATAAACCCCCCATATATTCAAATATTTTAAAATGATATGCATATGGAAAACTTCCCCGCGATGAGTATCCTCTAAATATGAAGTTTGGTTGAGATCTATCCAGCCGTTTCGACGTGATGGTGGGAAAACCACTCTGGTTTTCCTATAAACCCCCCGTCTATTCAAGGATTTTAAAATGATATGCATATCTAAACCTTCCCCGGGATTAGTATACTCTAAATACAATGTTTGGTTGAGATCCATCCAGCCGTTTCGACGTGATGGTGGAAAAACCATTCTGATTTTCCTATAAACCCCCCATATATTCAAATATTTTAAAATGATATGCATATGGAAAACTTCCCCGCGATGAGTATCCTCTAAATATGAAGTTTGGTTGAGATCTATCCAGCCGTTTCGACGTGATGGTGGAAAAACCATTCTGGTTTTCCTATAAACCCCCTGTCTATTCAAGGATTTTAAAATGATATGCATATCAAAACCTTCTCCGGGATGAGTATACCCTAAATATGAAGTTTGGTTGAGATCTATCCAGCCGTTTCGACGTGATGGTGGAACAGACAAACAGACAGACAAACAGAAACAATTTTATTTATATAGATAGATTTTTACACTCGTTCTTCACCCCCTTTCCATCCCCGCCCAAAGGAGTCCTATGAGTGCCTTACACAACAGTATATTTTTTTTCCCAGATATTAAGTCTTATTTGTACCTATTTTGGTTGACAGCTATGCCCAAACGTACATGCATAATCTCACTGCTCTAGAATCCTGGAGCTGACGTTGCCATGGTTACGGCAGTTCATTTCTTTATCCGATTCCTAGAGCAGGGGTAGTGTGGTGCCAATATCTCCGTAACGGTTGGTTTTAGGGCCTTAAAACATGGTTTTCGGGCCCGTAGGGCTTACCGAGTTTTGTTCTTTGCGTCAAGAGGATTAAATTGAGCTTTGTCTCGTCCTTATACGACAAATTCGATATTTTGCCTATAATAGTATAAGAGAAAATGGAGGAAAACCGTTTTTCCTATAAAACCCCCGTCTTTTCAAAGATTTTAAAATGATATGCATATCGAAACCTTCCCCGGGGTCAGTATACTCTAAATATGAAGTTTGGTTGAGATCTATCCAGCCGTTTCGACGTGATGGTGGAACAGACAAACAGACAAACAGAAACAATTTTATTTATATAGATAGGCAAAATATCGAATTTGTCGTATAAGGACGAGACAAAGCTCAATTTAATCCTCTTGACGCAAAGAACAAAACTCGGTAGGCCCTACGGGCCCGAAAACCATGTTTTAAGGCCCTAAAACCAACCGTTACGGAGATATTGGCACCACACTACCCCTGCTCTAGGAATCGGATAAAGAAATGAACTGCCGTAACCATGGCAACGTCAGCTCCAGGATTCTAGAGCAGTGAGATTATGCATGTACGTTTGGGCATAGCTGTCAACCAAAATAGGTACAAATAAGACTTAATATCTGGGAAAAAAATATACTGTTGTGTAAGGCACTCATAGGACTCCTTTGGGCGGGGATGGAAAGGGGGTGAAGAACGAGTGTAAAAATCTATCTATATAAATAAAATTGTTTCTGTTTGTCTGTCTGTTTGTCTGTTCCACCATCACGTCGAAACGGCTGGATAGATCTCAACCAAACTTCATATTTAGGGTATACTCATCCCGGAGAAGGTTTTGATATGCATATCATTTTAAAATCCTTGAATAGACAGGGGGTTTATAGGAAAACCAGAATGGTTTTTCCACCATCACGTCGAAACGGCTGGATAGATCTCAACCAAACTTCATATTTAGAGGATACTCATCGCGGGGAAGTTTTCCATATGCATATCATTTTAAAATATTTGAATATATGGGGGGTTTATAGGAAAATCAGAATGGTTTTTCCACCATCACGTCGAAACGGCTGGATGGATCTCAACCAAACATTGTATTTAGAGTATACTAATCCCGGGGAAGGTTTAGATATGCATATCATTTTAAAATCCTTGAATAGACGGGGGGTTTATAGGAAAACCAGAGTGGTTTTCCCACCATCACGTCGAAACGGCTGGATAGATCTCAACCAAACTTCATATTTAGAGGATACTCATCGCGGGGAAGTTTTCCATATGCATATCATTTTAAAATATTTGAATATATGGGGGGTTTATAGGAAAATCAGAATGGTTTTTCCACCATCACGTCGAAACGGCTGGATGGATCTCAACCAAACATTGTATTTAGAGTATACTAATCCCGGGGAAGGTTTAGATATGCATATCATTTTAAAATCCTTGAATAGACGGGGGGTTTATAGGAAAACCAGAGTGGTTTTCCCACCATCACGTCGAAACGGCTGGATAGATCTCAGCCAAACTTCATATTTAGAGTATACTCATCCCAGGAAAGGTTCCGATATGCATATAATTTTAAAATCTTTGAATAGACGGGGTGTTTATAGGAAAACCACAGTGGTTTTCCTCTATTTTCTCTTATACTATTGATTTTCTGTAAACTTCGTTTACCGTACGTGAAACGTCTCTTCATTATAAACAACTTTCGTTATGTTCATAATTTACCTTACTCTTCACATGACGGAGAAATTTACAATTTTCTGCTGGTATCATGCTCTGCATTTAGTGACCGACAGACCGACAACGAACCTACAGGTTACCATGGCAACGTCACTGACTGCATGCCAGTAGGGAAGTAACGTATTGCCATTTTCCTCATCATGCTTTTAAATTCGTGGTTGTTCCTTGGGTAGATGGCAAGAGAGGCATCAATTGGCTCATCTGCGGGATATTGGCGGAATATCGTTGGAGGTTATAACCGCCCTCGAATAGATTAAGTAATAACACCATTAGTCATCTTCATATTTGTTTACCTAAGAATCACTGAACCTAAATTTCTCCTCTGTTAGCGCTTTATTATATCCATAACTCACGGCATTTATTTATTTGTCGTTATCCGGCTGTCCTCAGTTATAATCCATTTTCTATTAGTTTCAACATTCTTAACTGTATTATTTTCTTCCTTAATTACGCCGTATGTACGTGAATGCTAGAAACTACTGGATGCATTTCCACCAAGATTCGTATTTAGAATACACCTGTCCTTGATAGGTTTCAGGGCAAATATTGTTTCTAAATCCCTGAACTAACTGGGGGTTTATACGAAACCGAAACAGTGATTTTGCACTTCCAAAAAATATACACAACAAAAGTTTATGGAAGTCTACCTACCTTGTAGAAATTAATGTCTAAACCTTTTTTTCTCATGTGCATCATTTCGATACGAGGATCAATAAGGGAGATATCATTAAAGGACCGTTTTTCTGTACAAGTCCCATCGGACTTAACTCACGAGCGGGTGCGTGTAAAGCGTATTCCTTACAACTTGAAAACTACTGAAGACATTCGAAACAAAATTTATATTTAGCATCCACCTGTCCAAAGGTAGGTTTTAAACGTAAATAATATTTCATGTTCCGGAATGGACTGGCGGTTTATAAGGAACCGAAATGGTGATTTTACTCTTCCACAATATATACAGAACAAGACCAACCTGACTGGAAATCGACCAAACCTGATGGAATTCCACCTCTAAACCTTTTTTTTCATGTGCATTTTTTCGTCAGGAGGATTAATAAGGGAGATATCATGAATGGTCACTTTTGCAGGTTACGTCCAGCGGACATAGCCCAAAAGGTGTTTTACATGGAGCAGATTCCTTATCTATATAAATCAAATCGTAACGACTGTGTACCTCTACACTGACTATTTTGGCGAAATTTTCGTACAGCTTTCCGTTTAAGGGGTAATAATAACAATCTCCATAATTTTTGATTTCCTGAAAGTCCTAATTTTTACCCGCCTCGCCCAAAATCCACATTGTGGCATAATCTGCCAGAAGAATAAGAAGATAATTGAAATTTGACAAAATTATACGTTTTAGCCTGTAACGAATGAAAAATCCTATATCATTAAATTTTTCATTTTTTATCCCCGAAGAATATCGAAATATGCAGGCAATTTTAATGATGGTGCAGACCTTCGGAAATTCCTATCACGTAACGGATTGCACAATCTCCGTTCAATTTGGAATGATCTACAACCTTGGTCTTATGACTTTATGCCGTATCTGTATCCCTTTTACGTTTGATTTTTCTCTATTAATCGATGTTAAGTCAATTTGGAATTTTCACATGCATTATTCATACTTTCAATTACTTATATGAAATACAGAATCATCAAACTCTTCACGAAAATTGGCCCACTCAGTAGCCATATGTGAGCCAAATGCTACGTATGTAGCTGTCACATTATTATCCGAAAAGTAATGTAATGTGAGATGATCTTACAAAACCTTTACCCTGTTCCACGTTTCTAAATCTGACCCAAGAATAGATGACATATCATTGGACCAGCCATTTAGGCCACTAAATCCGGCGTGTCTTATGGTATAATCCTTTGTCGATATGACGTACGTTTAGTAGCAGTTAATCTGTAAATGAAGGTCTTCAATATTGTAAACACGCATATACTTTCGTATGTCGATCTATATATATTCACTGATGTCGATTTAGCGATCGAGAAAGGGTCGGTCTGCTATTGTAATCAGTACTCCCCACACCGACTTTGACTGGCAGTAGGAAAGGGTTCCTTCTCCAACTCCTGTGTAACTGTCATTAGTAAGGAAGGCCTACAATTGTAATGAATAGTTCCCTTCTCGATTTGACTTGCAGAAGGTAAGTGAGCATGCAGTTTTGTTTAAAACTCCCCTACCCGATTGTGTTTGGCAGTAGGCAAGGGTGCCCGCCATTATAAAGAAATGTACTCATCTAAAATGTGACTGGCATTAGGCATAGTGGCCTGCTATTTCGATGGAAACTCACCAACTTGGTGTGACTGGCAGTACGCTGGCTGGCAGTAGGAAAAGGGGCCTGTCATTATAATGATAACTGCACAACTCAATTTCGAGTGATAGTAGGGTAATTGCCTGCCATTATAATAAAAACTGTAATCTGTCTGGAGGTAGGAAAGGGGGGCTGCCATTTTAACGAAAACTCCCCAAATCGATTCTGTCCGCATAGTAGGCAATGGGGCCTGCAATTATAATGTAAACTTCCCAACCTGATTGTGAATGCCAGTAGGCAAGTGAGCCTGCCGTTATATCACAAATCCGTAACAAACACTTTACATTGGAAACGTACGGGGACCTCCCCATGCTCTTTCTCGGATAACGCTAAGAGACATGCAATTTTAAAACTATCTTATTTACTGCATGTACACTATTTACTTCGATATTCGAATACAATGTAGAATACCGTAGCGAAGCACGGGTACATTCGCTAGTCATTACATAAAACTAGGTAACAGTACGCCGAACCGTATGGCGTATGTACTCTGCTCTCCTCACACTGCCAGATTGTTCCAGCAGTGAAGTGTAGCGGATGTACTTACGCGTTCGCCTAGCAATCGACGGAATGTGCCAGCGGCGGTTCGAATCCTGCATCGTTCAAGTATTTTTGCATCGGTATGATGTTGAATCGCCTGCTGCTATTTCTTGATGGATACAGTACTTTAGTATCCGTCTCTCAGCACAGGCCGGAGCAAAGTGTAGCATGCACTGAAGTCACAGTCTCACCCATGGCTGTGACAGTATGGAAGCTGCTGGGGTATGAGTTGTGCTGAGTAATGGCATTCAGAGCAGGACTGGTGCGTCTGAGTGTTTTGAAAGGTGTTGCTCATAGGATCAGTCGTGCTGCAATAGCACTTTCTGACCCAGTGAGGAAAGCAATGGCAAACTACCTCACTCCTCATCTTGCCTAGTACGCCTCATTTTGGTGCTGCCATTGGTTTTTGCGTTTTTCTTTTAACCGCATAACCTTTTGTGGTGCTATTTGAGGATCCTACCAGCCTCTGAGCTGATGACCTAACAGACAGACATGATGTTGACGACTTAAACACAGGTCCACATTTGCCACATTCAAACATTAGAATGACGCTGTTATTCATCGTGTGCACTCCGCATACTCCGCTGGTTAGGGCCTGAATGTACTGTAATCTGTGATGTCATTGGCCACGTTTTCCACAGAGGAATACGTTGACATGCTCCTCATTTATGGGGAAGCAAGACAAACCCGTTCGAGGCACCACGTCTGTACCAGGAACGGTATCCCGACAGGCGACACCCGACTGCTACGACATTCCGCAGTGTTGAAAGACGACGAAGGATACCAGGCGTGACTTCCAACCAGCCACCAGTCTGCGACAGACCCGTTACAGCGGGTGAAACAGTAGAGACCGTTCATGTGGCAGCTCGTAATAATCCACACATCAGTACAAGGGCGATTGCACGACAGGTGAACACCAGCCAGCCGTCCGTCGGGCGAATACTGCATGGAAGTAAATTTCACCCATACCATCTTGAACTACACCAAGAGCTCCATGGGCGGGATTTCGAAGCTCGAATGGAGTTCTGTCGGTGATTATTAGGCAGGCTGGACAATGATGCAGCATTCGTATCGCATATCTTGTTCTCGGACGAATCCCTCTCCCATAATAAAAGGAACGTCAATCGCTACAACATGTACTATTGGATACCGGACAATCCCCACTGGGTGCGACAGCCATCAAGTGCGATGGGGAGTGAATGTTTGGTGTGGAATCTTGGGAGATCGCCTGGTTGGACCTTATTTCTTTGAGGGCCATTGGACGGGCCACGCTACCTGCACTTTCTCCGTCAGGCCCTTGCACGACCTTTTGACGATGTGGTTGCAACAGAATGGGGCTCCACCATATTCGACTTTGCCCGTTCGTAACCATCTGAACGAACAAATGTCAGGGAAATGGATAGGACGAAGAGGCTGTGTTTCTTGGCCTGCCAGATCACTGGATTTAACGCCGTTAGACATCCACTTGTCGGGACATTTGAAGAACTTCGTTTTCACTCAAGCACCGAAAAACCCCGACCTGCTCTGGCAACTCATCACGGACACCTGCCGAGCAATTACACCTGGAATGCTTCAGTGCAAAAGACGATCTGTTGACACCGAGCCCAAATATGCATAAACCAAAACGGTCATCACATCAAGCATTTTCTGCGATAAAACATTGTCAGGGAAGTTGTGTTCTTATTAGTTCCGTTCTCTATGTCTCCGTCCTGCTAACTAATCGGCCCTTCTTAGGGCCAAAAACACATTCATTCACACATAATTTGCATGAAAGCGGGTACTGAACTCACACTGCGTGTGGTACGTATTAAACAAGTATTTCAAAAATGGGTAATCTTCGCCCCTGACTCGAACCTCCCACCTGGCATACAATCCCGCTCCACCACGCCTTTATCAACTACAATACGGTTCCGTCCGGCATACTCGGCAGCTCATAGCAAGTATTACGTTTACTGCGGTCACAATATCAATTTAGTGTTTCGCCACTCTGCCAGGTTCATGTGATCTAGAAGGCACATGCACGTCTTCCAGTGTTTAATACGAGTATAACATTATGGCGTCCTATCATGGTGAGGCTATAAACAGCAAGATATCCGGTTGTGTTGTCTGAGGATACCGGGCAGGGCAGATGTTTTCAGGATGGAATTAATATTGTGGGTTGCATAAAACTACATTGGAAAGGGCGGCTGTATCACGCTGATGTACCCGTGCTTCGCTGCGGGATTCTCAGAAAGACTGTCTTCATATTTATCCTAACTGAAGTCAACTTAGGCCGTTACAAAAACGTCAGTAGGAATGTAGCGATTAAAAGCAATTTATTCATATAAAATACTCGGTCAAATGAAAAACCGCACATTTTCTCACTTTTAACGAACAGTACTACGGTGCCGATCTAACAGGCCAAAATTCTAGTGGTGGAATGACCAGGCCGCAGACAGCCGTGAACACTCCTCTGCCTTTATTCCGTTAAATATGCACACTGCTCGTTCCAATTTGTGCCTCGAGTAGGGATTGAATAGCTCGAATGAACCAGTTTATTACGTACCAGTGGTAAGACTATCAGAAAATTTATGAACTAAGAAATGGCCCCAGCTACATCTCGCCAATATTCAGACAGGCAGTTATACTCGGTCGACTGGTCGAGTTGGCCGTGGGATTAGGGGCGCGCAGCTATGAGCTTGCATCCAGGAGGTAGTGTGTTCGAACCCCACTGTCGACAGTCCTTACGATGGATTTCCGTGGCCAGGACCGCTTCCTTCCCACTCCTAGGCCTTTCCTATCCCATCGCCACCATAAGACCTATTTGTGTCGGTGAGACGTAAAGCAAATTAAGAAAAAATACTCTGTATACAGCAGTAATCGTATCTATCGGAGATGAGTGGCAACAGAGATACAAAGCACATCTCAGCAAATAATGGTGAATGTAACGTTTCTGTTGATCAATGTTATGAGCTTTCTGTATTGTACGCCTTCTCATTAATTTTCTTTCGACTCTGTGATATTAGGGCGTCTTACCAAATTATTTATAGCGTAGACTCTAGTTCCTTATTCCCTGACTTTACATACCGATTTTCTTCTTTCTTCGATTTTGGTATTCTAAGGACCACGGAAAGTAACACTGTGCATTCATCCTAATCCTTCTTTTCTTGACTTCCAATAGCTATTCATCCTTTCACCTTGCTGTTTCCTCCTCTCTTGTGTCCAGATGTTATTACTACCTTTCCTCTTTTCCTTCTCCTGGAAACCATTGAAATTTTGTATCAATCCTATGAAAGTTGTTCTGTCTTGTATTATATACCATCATCATCATCATCATCATCTGTTTACCCTCCAGGTTCGGTTTTTCCCTCGGAATCAGCGAGGGATCCCACCTCTACCGCCTCAAGGGCAGTTTCCTCGAGCTTCAGACTCTTGGTCGGAGGATACAACTGGGGAGAATGGCCAGTACCTCGCCCAGGCGGCCTCACCTGCTATGATGAACAGGGGCCTTGCGGGGGATGGGAAAGATTGGAAGGGATAGACAAGGGAGAGGGAAGGAAGCGGCCGGCGCCTTAAGTTAGGTACCATCCCGGCATTTGCCTGGAGGAGAAGTGGGAAACCACGGAAAACCACTCCCTGGATGGCTGAGGTGGGAATCGAACCCACCTCTACTCAGTTGACCTACCGAGGCTGAGTGGACCCCGTTCCAGCCCTCGTACCACTTTTCAAATTTCGTGGCAGAGCCGGGAATCGAACCCGGGCCTCCGGGGGTGGCAGCTAATCACGCTAACCACTACACCACAGAGGCTGACTTGTATTATATACCGATTTTCATTAAATTCGTTTTACCCATTTTCTTGTGACTCGGCGCTGGTATGGACTTGACAACAAAAATCCAAATTCATGAATATTTCGGTTATCATAGCCGGTACAATAAAAACATATAAGGCATAAATGATCGGAAAATTAATGCTAAATAACTTTAGTTATGTAATATTTGTCGATAGGACCACTAATAACACAAATATTTGAGACTTAAATTTTGGGCCTAACCCTGAACTACCATTTCACTCAGAGTTAGTAACATTATTTATAGCATAGATTGTAGCAACTTATTTCCCGAATTTACATACCGATTTTCATTAAGATAGGACCTCTAATAACGTAAATATTTGAGAATTAAATGTAGGCCTTCCCCTAAACTAACATTTCTCTCTGCGCGAATAAGATTGTTTATAGCCTAGATTGTAGCGGCCTATTTCTGGACTTTACATACCGATTTTCATTAAATTATCTTCATCCATTTTCTCGTGATGGGTGTACAGACAGACAGACAGACAGACAGACAGACAGACAGACAGACAGACAGACAGACAGACAGACAGACAGACAGACAGACAGACAGACAGACAGACAGACAGACAGACAGACAGACAGACAGACAGACAGACAGACATAAATTACGGAAAATTAAAAAGTGCATTTCTTTGTTACTGTGGACACTGCCGAGACAGAAATACCACCCTTTTAAATTTCTGAGCAATGTACAGACAAAACCTGTAGAAGAAAATGAATGATGACATGTTCGGCTCGCCAGGTGCAAGTCTTTCTATTTGACTCCCGTAGGCGACCTGTGCGTCGTGATGAGGATGAAATGATGATGAAGACAACACATACACCCTGCCCCCGTGCCAGTGAAATTAACCAATGATGGTTAAAATTCCCGACCCGGCCAGAAATCGAACCCGGGACCCCTGTGGTCAAAGGCCAGCATGCTAACCATTTAGCCGTGGAGCCGGACAACTTGTAGGTATATGATACGCATAAAGGACTAGAATTACAGATAAGGCTCTTTTCGAATGATGTTATACTGTATAGAGCAGTAAATCAGTAGCAAGATTGTGAGCAAATGCACGGGAATCTAAACAATATTGTTAGACGGACATCGGGCAATGGTACATTGGTAAACGGGATGAAAAATCGGGTTGAAATTTTCACCAAGAGGAACACTTTCAGTTCTAATGACTGTGTTGCTGTTGTGATAGCACATGATGAGAAACATAGTAAGAACCTAGGTGTTAATATAATGAATGATCTTCATTGTGGTAACCATATTAACGAGGTTCTTAAGAAATGTTACAGATCTCCTCACATGGTTATAAGAGTATTCAGGGCTTGTAGAAAAGATGTAAAGGAGAGGGTATGTAATTCTCTCGTAAGATCCCAATTACAGCATGGTTTCACTGTACAACAGGGCTACTCGATAGGAGATCTCCAAAAGATCTAAAACAAAGCAGCAGGATTTATTCAGGTTGATAACCGACAAACAAGTTGTGGTCAAAATTTTTTAGTGGGACGTAAAACAATTATTATTATTATTATTATTATTATTATTATTATTATTATTATTATTATTATTATTATTATTATTATTTCTTTATCTGCTTACCCTCCAGGGTTGTTTTTTTTCCCTCGGACTCAGCGAGGGATCTCGACCCTACCGCCTCAAGGGCAGTGTCCTGGAGCGTGAGACATTGGGTCGGGGGATACAACTTGGGAGAATGACCAGTACCTCGCCCAAGCGGCCTCACCTGCTATGCTGAACAGGGGCCTTGGTGGGGGGGTGGGAAGATTGGAAAGGATAGACAAGGAAGAGGGAAGGAAGCGGCCGTGGCCTTAGGTTAGGTACCACCCCGGCATTTGCCTGGAGGAGAAGTGGGAAACCACGGAAAACCACTTCGAGGATGGCTGAGGAGGGAATCGAACCCACCTCTACTCAGTTGACCTACCTAGGCTGAATGGACCCCGTTCCAGCCCTCGTACCACTTTTCAAATTTCGTGGCAGAGCCGGGAATCGAACCTGGGCCTCCGGAGGTGGCAACTAATCACACTAACCACTACACCACAGAGGCGGACATTATTATTATTATTATTATTATTATTATTATTATTATTATTATTATTATTATTATTATTATTATTGTTACGGAGATATCCGTGGTAGTTATGCGTGAAAGAAGGTGCGGGCGTGAACGGGTCTCAAACTACGGAATCAAAGTTAATGTAAAATTTAACAAGGTTATATTTTCTTTTCAAAAACAAAGAAATAACAAGCATGGCAGGTACAAAGTAGCAAATCAAAAGGGTAGTTACAATATTTACAGAATTTGGGCTTCGCGCCCTGACTTTACACTGCTTGGGCAATCAGCTCAGTTTTACCCCAAACACAAGTTTCAACAGAGGGGCAGAAAACCCCATTCATGCCTAGGAGCCCTTGCTCCAAATTGCACTGAAAAGCCTCCACGAGGCGTACAACACTCAATTTTCAAAAGAGCCACTCGCTCTCAAATTTAAGCCTCTCCCAGGCCACACCAAACTCCACCTTCAAGTTGTCCTCAACGGACATAAACACAGGGGTAAAATACCCAATCTACTGAGGTCTATTAAATGAAAAGCAGGTTAATTAAATGACCTCTAAAATAACAATTTGAGAGGAGGCGAACTTGCACTCCTAATACACTTTGATTAAGACCTACTTGGCACTAGGCCGTTAATACAAGGGCTAATCCCATGCTAAAGAGGTGACTTAAGAAAAGAACAATTTGTTTTACGTTATCGAAGAATAGGTTGAGAAAAATAAGTTCACCTCAAAACAATAAGAGTGGGAGCTCGAGAGGGTTAGCACTCTCTATCCCAGTATGTAGCTTAAAAGAGAATAGAAGAAAAGATCGTTACATTTTAGGAAAAGGTTACATGGAGGAACGCTTCGCACCCGCCCCGAGAGTTAAACTGCTGAGCTAGCAAAGAAAGAATTTATTAATCGGCCATTACCTTATTGATGACCGCTGCCGAGGAAAGAGGCGCTTCCCGCCTCCTGCTATGTACTTTATACACTGAAAGATGGAACAGAAGCGGCCCGGAGACCCTAAAATCAGCAGTTTATATCCTCTCGCGGAAGGTTCTAGGCGTTAGGGGAATGAAAACACCCTCCCACAAACTTTTTATTGGCTCGGGTACAGAAACATATCCAAGTTGGGGGAAGATACATCGGATTGGTCGGAAATAACTCAAAGAAATTCAGGATTGGTTAAATGCAAAACAAGGGGAAAGAGAGGGGTATACAGCCAACTTAAACAATAACTGAAAAAAAAATTAGCAAAGACAAACATTTGAAATAAAAATTTCTCCAACAAAATAGTTCTTTGACTCCGCACTAGGTTGCACTATTGTTGATCTTCAGTAGTGTCCTCTAGAAGAGAAAGTTCACACTGCTTACTTCAAGCGAAACAAAACCACATCAAAAATGACACAGTTCAAAAACTCAAAATTTTCCACGTGGTGACATCTTCTGAGAAAGTAGAGAATTAATAGCGTAAATAAAGTTCAGACTTCCTCCAGCAGAGGAGTTTCAACTGGCGCACATTTTAAATTAGCGGAGTGGAGGTGTACCGCCCGGTACAATTATTATTATTATTATTATTATTATTATTATTATTATTATTATTATTATTATTATTATTATTATTATATACTCATTTCCCAACGGGAATTATAGGCAGTAACGGGGCACGAGATGCGCCAAGTGTCTTAAAATAATTAAAGTATTTACACATTATAGTACGAACATTGATGTACATGTATATATAAAACTCTAGATCACGGAATCTTCATTCTTGCGAGAGGAACGATCGCATAATGTTGCATAATTTTGTAGATGTTCGGAGGAAGACACAGTTCCTGCAGACTCTTGTGTCCTGTGTGTATAATGAGGCCGTTGACTGACAGAATCACAGGGACTACCCGTACCAGTTTTATTATTATTATTATTATTATTATTATTATTATTATTATTATTATTTATTACTAGACCGCCCTGAGGTGAATAGATGACGTTTCTGTTTCTTATTCTAAGACCATGGGTGCGTTTTTGGGACAGTTAAATGATTTTGATTTTGGACTGAAGAGTAGAAAGTGTTTTCACATTATACGAGATTTTCTGAAGATGTTAGTTACAGGAAGAGAGCGCACTGTGAGAACATGACGATACTCTGACCTCGTTGCAATGGTTTCAATAGTGTCGGGAAACTGATGACGTTAATTGCAGACATATTTCATGTTAAAAGGCCAGGAAGAATGGAGATCTGAATGGAAATTTAAGGCCTCATATTTATTGAGTGGATACACACTCGTCTGCTTCTGTGGTGTAGTGGTTAGTGTGATTAGCTGTCACCCCCGGAGGCCCGAGTTCTATTCCCGGCTCTGCCACGAAATTTGAAAGGTGGTACGAGGGCTGGAACGGGGTCCACTCAGCCTCGGGAGGTCAACTGAGTAGAGGTGGGTTCGAAACCATCTCAGCCATCCTGGAAGTGGTTTTCCGTGGTTTCCCACTTCTCCTCCAGGAAAATGCCGGGATAGTACCTAACTTAAGGCCATGGCCGCTTCCTTCTCTCATCCTTGTCTATCCCTTCCAATCTTCCTATCCCCCACCCAGGACCCTGTTCAGTATTTTAGGTGAGGCCGCCTGGGCGAGGTATTGGCCATTCTTCCCAGTTGTATCCCCTGCCCCAATGTCTCACGCTCCAGGACGTTATCCTTGAGGCGGTAGAGGTGGGATCCCTCGCTGAGTCCGAGGGAAAAGCGAACCCTAGGGGGTAAGCAGGTTAAGAAAGGAAGAAAAGGATACACACTTATAAATCTATGATAACAGGTGACCTTGTATGGAAAACTATGAAACGTGGGTAAATGATGTTTTGACGTGGCTAAGTGTATATTCATATGCATCTGCGTCGCAACGACACGAGTTGTTTTGGTTTGCACTAGATGCCCTTCGTTATTCCCAAGAAATGCGGGCATTAGTGCTTGTACCTATGTATTGATGGCAATCTAACATAAGATATTTTTCTACCGATATGGCTAGGAATAACGGTAAAACTAATTCATCTCGTGTATTTGTTTTCCTTGCTACAGGTTCTACGCGATAGAATGAGTGATAAGTTCGAATCCACCGGAAATCCATTATTGTGAGAAAGATGCATCGCAAAGACAATATAATATCCTTCTTGACTTAACAGAGCAGTAACTGTCGATTATATTCTCGTCCACGACAACTTGGATCACATATAATCTCATTTATCATATTATAAAACGATCCTACGAACAGTCAATGCATCCTATGGATTTGAAATAATAATAATAATTTACTTTACTGAAAATTTGTTATAATTTCCTGTACTCGTACTGACTCAATCCATTATAACTCACAGCAATGTTTTCAGGACCATTAAAAGTTCAAGGGCTCTAAGAATGAAACGCCACCAACGAAGCAGGGCAAACACCCTATGTGAAGGGAATTAAGGAGATTGTAGGAGAAGTAAAGATGCTTCAGTGCCTTCAGTTTTGAAAGTATACCAGGAATGGAAATCCTACAAAACACCTCCAAGAACTATCAGAAATACTAAAGTAAGTCACAAAGGATGCAAGTTATAGATTATCACCAACAGATTGTTGAAAATCCTCCAAAGAAGTCGAGAAAATTGTATAACATCGTAGGAAATTGATGTTTAAGAGAGAACTACCGTAGGAAAATTATTCCAAAATGGCTTAAAAGCAAAATCACCAAGAAAAAAAATCATTTCTCAACCAAAGGCAAGTTAAAATTTTATACAATGGTGTAAAAGTCACAAATCTTGAACTAGTGTTAATAAAAATAATGCAAAGAAAGATATGATTATGAAGTGAATACAAAAAATCACGTAAACACTTGAACATTGTACGCATTTTCAAACTTATATGTTTAAAATAGGATGAGTTTTATTTCGATAAATAATATTATATTATGATTTAAATGTCATTTGAGCTATTTAATATTGATAAAAATAAATTGAGTGCTTGAAAAATAAATATTATCATATTTCATAAAAGTTTCAAGAAAGTTTCAATTAAAAGCACATTCTTCCAGCGTTGCATTAATAACGAATTATGACATCTTCCACATCATTATTTTATCTACATAAGTAGAGAGATAATCCAAACTCTTTACAAATGTATACTGATTGATAAAAGGTTCACAGTTAATTGAGTTAAATTCATTTAATTTAAAATAATTTACTTCACCATAGTATGATATATTATGATGTATACTATGATGTAATTCCATTCTTCCCACACTGAAAATAGCGACACTTCACCCTAGTGTAATTACTTTCAACACTGTTTTATTATAGATCGTCTCTGGTCGAACTCCGCTTCCCAGTAATGCAAACACGAATAGTCAGAGAGATCATGAAACAAAAAACACCACCCTTAACCATGCTGAATTGATTCTCCGCACGACTTCAGGGAAATCTTGTCTCACAGTTTTACCAGCGCACGCATTTAAAACAAATTGCGTTCTGCTTCTTAGCATTACGTTTTATTTTTTATGAATAGAAAATGATTTAAGGTTAAAAACGTAAAGCAATTTTGAATAACAAAAAAATTGTGTTAGCTTGTGCAGGGGATTCTAGCAGAGGAGGAGGAAGGGCAGTAAGAATGTGCGTGTGCGTTGGGAGGAGGGTGTTGCAAGTTGCCCGCGTCACGTCTTTAGCCTACTGGCCCTTACAACACTAGATCCCGCTCTGCATATGCGTACGTACACGCACGCACATTAATGGTGTCCCGACATAAACAATTAGCACTGCCCCACTCCAGTACTGAAAAGAAGGGGAGAGAGTAAAGGGATAGTGTTGAAGGCCACTCCAGTACTGAAAAGGAGGGGAAGGGAGTGAACAGGTAGTGCTGAATACACAGTGTGTGTTCTCCGGCGTTATACTGTAACATTGTAAAAAGATGGCTCATATCCTATCACAGGTGAATCGAGGCCGCATTATTGGCATGTGGGAGGCTCACATGGTCCCCCAAGCAATAGCACAAGTCTTAAGACAGTTTGGAGATGGTTAGAAATATGGCAAGAACGAGGTGAAGAAGGATTGGTAGACCCGATATAACATAGCTACAAAATATTCCTAACTAGTATAATATACTTTTCGGTTAAAAACCTCCTTTACGTCTTAATACTGTAATTATCAGAGTAGGTTACCTTTTTAATTTTTTATGTTAAAATACTATTTGTTCGGGGCGTCGACCTATAGAGTTCTTTTGCCCCTACTTGCACAATATATGAACCTGCATGTAATTGGTATTGCGGAAGTGTTGAGTGTTGAATGTGAGGAACGTTAAGGACGTCACAAACACGCAGTCCCCAGGCCAGGGATATTAATCATTTACAATTAAAAACCCCTGACCCGGCCGGGAATCGAACCCGGGGCGGCCGTACGCGTTGCCCCGTACACCGCGGGGCCGGACGAGTAGGTATCCTAATGCTGTACTTCAATACATCCGCCACTGTGCCCATTTCGATCACAACGAAGTCTTGTATCGGGCTGTCTGCATGCAGTCCATGCAGCAATGCGTTAAGCGAGAAGGTGAGTCATTGTGCCTTCGACACTACCCCTTCACTCTCTCCCCTTCTTTTCAGTACTGGAGTGGGGCAGTGTTGATTGTTTATGTCGGGACACCATTAATGTGCACGTCTGTACTTGAAATGACCCGAACAGAAGCGGAGATAGTGCCGATGCCTGATGTTATATTTTTCACTATAATATACCAGTAAATAAAGCACACAATCACTCCTTTTTCATAATATGATGTAATTGCCTTCTTCCCGTATAGAAAAATATATTGTAATTATTTTGCGCTATGTTCATTAGAGATTGTCTCTGATTGGTTGAACTCCACTTCACAGTATACTATCCGCGCACTTTTTAGTGATAGATTTTTGTACTCGTTGGAGAAGTAAGAAGGATTCCGTTAATACTGCCAACTGAATGGAAATGAAATCTGAATTGAATCGATAATATGATCGATCGATATGAATTTTATAAACCTTTATTATTTTAAGCAAACAACTGTGTCACACACAATATTTAATACTATATAACATTTCCCGTTGCGAAACGTGTTCCTAGCATGAATTCTATAGTTTGGCTTTGCTGTGTAAACAACAACAGTACGAGTACTTAAAGTGTACGCCAGATGGCGCACAGCGATGATAAGCGATTCTTAGTTTGTGTTTCAAAGGTTGCCAATACGAATCTCGAAGATAACCAAAGTCGACCGCTTCAGCACTAGGGTGTAAATCTATCACTAAAGAGTGCGCAGATAGTAGTTAGTACAGATTGTCAGAGAGTTCATGAATCATGGAATACCAAACCTATGCTTGTTGAATTGTTTCTCTGCCTGATTGCAGCACCGTTGTTCCGTACTCATCTACACAAGAAATGACGTCTCTGCATTCCTAGCTCCAGTAATTGCCGACATCACGGTACTGACTAATGTATAGGTTAATCCATTTCGAACAGATAAATATCGTATATATCACAGTATATCATACATTTCGTATTATCTTCATTAATCCAGGAACAGAGGGCTGCACGCTGCTTCATACAACGTTATTTTTTATGTTTCAACATATATTTACACCATTGCTTCAATATGCGACGAGAAAAACGGCCATCGACTTGGAGTTGGTGGGCGACGCTAACGACGGTGTTCTGTGAAGCTTATACTACATGTCCAAACAACTGGAATCTTCTCTCCCGTATCTATTTTTCAAAGCCCATCTACCGTCATACTGTGTCTTTCGATACATGGCTGACGAGGGTGATTCCACAGTGACCAGCTAGCCATACGCTTCTTCACCATAATGTTCAGTTCTATATAACGAGACTGGGTGGATCATAGATTCATGATGAAATGTAGTAGATAAATGTTGAAGTCCTTTGTAAACTCGTGTCCTCATCCAGAGGTCCTGCAGCTTTTTTCAGGCACGCCACCAATGAAGGTGAGCTGCTCGTATAAGAACTCCTGCCTTTATTAAATTTATGGCATTACTGGAAATGGAACCCGGGTCACCGAGGACGGCAGCTAAAAGTTCCAGCCGTTACGCTACGTTGAAATTTGTGCTTTCTTAGGCTCTTGGTCTCACTTATCACTTTTATGATTATCTGAGTCCCCGACGTATCTGAATTGTCATGTAGAAGTTCTTCTGCATGTCAGTAAATCTATCGACACGGAGATGGCGTGTTTCAGCATTTTCAAATACCACTGGACTGAGATGGGTCGAACCTATCATGCTGATCTATCATTATTTCAATTCACCACTGATCTGCATTTAGGGTTGTCCCCCAGGTCCCAGGTGGGAGAATCCCTATGAATTTTATTCTTTACCTGAGCTTAGAAAACCTCTATTTTACCTGTATGCTACTCAGCCGGCTATGGTTTCTAAGTGATCTTTTAAGTGCATGTCAGTACACAACTATCGAATAATAATAATATACCCAGCTATCGAGTCAAAGGAATTATCCAATAAAAGTTAAAATCTGACCCAGTCGGTAATCAAACCCAGGACCCGTTTGAAAAAGGCCATCATGCTCACGGGTTAGCCACGAAGCTGAACAAAGTACTACTACTACTACTACTACTACTACTACTACTACTACTACTACTAATAATAATAATAACAATAATAATAATAATAATAATAATATTTGTACCGGAGGTACACCTCCGCGCATTTGAACGACGCGCCTTATAGAAGGCCATCTGTGTTATCAGTCTGAAACTATGAGGTGGAAGAAGTTTGGACCTTAAATATTCAGATGTCTCTGCTATCGACTTAGGTGCTCGCTCTGGTGGGAGGCCGGATAATTAATTTTTAAGGGAAATACATTGTCTAAGTTTGTGAACATGAAGAGTGTGTGGATTGTCCTTTTGTGTGCTAGGTTTACGAGAACTTCTATCACTTCCCCCTTCCTTAAGTTATCAACCAATCATAAATTTCTGTAATTATTTTTGTAATCAATTATAATTCGAGGTGTGTACAGGTATTCTGCCGAGAGAGTTCTGGAACCTTCTCCTCTGCTATATAAGCTGGGCGCTTCTGGACCATGTTGAATTTTTCATCGCTCCAGTCTAGAGTGCATACGGTGTTAGTGGAGGCAAGGGCAGTCTTGGCCGTCGTTGGAAGACCCACCAGCTCAAGGTAATAGCAGACATCTTTTAAAAGTTGATAGCTCTAGAAAGTTAATTTGAGGAGAAGATTTCAAAACTTTTTCTTAATGTAAATTTCTAATGTTTAATATCACAGTTGAAATTTAAACTTTCAGCCAGATCTAAGGACTCTATTCAAATCCCTGCTGGGAAAGATGTAATTTAGGGAATTAAGAGTGTTCACCGTCTATTAATTCCCACTGAACTTGGTATAGGGGTGACTATGATTTCCTAAACCCTAAATTTTAAACTGTATTTTGGGACTTAATATTTCTCCATCTAGTTACCCTCTGTAGTATAGGCTTAGCCTCTGTAATTTACAGCCATAAGCCCATATAGGTTTTTTCGTGTACTTCAAAAGGAGTACAATTGTTTCGCCTCCTATCGTTTTTGTTTATCGCCGATTCTCTTAAACTCTTCCCTTTTGTACATTTAGGCCATTCAGAATGGGCACTAATTGCCCCTGTTTAAATTATAGGTATTCGCAGACAAGTGTGGATCAAACTGTCGAGCAGAAATTACAGTGAATAGTGTTTTCGAAGTTAAATAGTGTAAAATTCGGATACGAAAATGGTGTATTTGAGAGACTGGACTGTTATAAGTGTGGAGATCAGTCTCCTAGAGTGTAATTGAGTGAAGCAAAAACGCTCTTTGAAGTGATGAACCTTTAGAGGTACCATATTCAGTCATTTGTAAACTTTTGTATCATGAAAGGTCTCCATTTTCGACTTTAAGTCATTGTTGTGGTCAGAGCTGACGTGCTCATAGTTCTTCAATTCAAGTGTTATTTGTTATTGTTCATTCAGGTCTGTTACCAAAGTTTAAAGTCAGAAAAAGGAAGGAAATAAAATTTCAAATTTTAGTGTCTTAAAGGCCATCTGTGTTATCAATAACTGCTAATATTACTTTCCTCTGTCCACCCATTCGTATCGACACCTTCTACACCTTTCAAATCCACGATATTTCCGTAGCAAGTGGTAGCAGAGCGTGGTTGAGTGGGTCTGGACAAAGATTCTTTTGACGACTATTCATAGAATTTTGGAATCGAACTCTAAAAACGTTTCTGTTTCCGGATTTTTCCAAATTATGTGAAAACCTTCTGTCATTTTGTCTGCTACTAGAGAAGTTCTTGCACCGTGGTATTTGCGCAAGGAAGAACTAATTTACGAACTCTTAATTAGAAAGTTCCAATCTGGTGGTACGGTTGCATCTGACGCAGCTAGGCTTAAAGATTATTTGGAGTTACCTATCAGTATTCCGCTGTATGGGGAGAAGGAAATTGGTGATGCTCTATCCACAATCACTGCTAATATTACTGAACTTACCTTTGTTCTTAGCTTTCTTGGAGGAGGTGAACCATCCGGAATTCAACTTAAGCGTGTTCAAGCTAGGTTACTCCATTTTATAATAGAGCGAGGGACCTATTGTCTCTCAAACTTAATGAGGGTGAGTCTGGTATTGCTAACACTCCGTTGTCGAGTACGGTTAATCAACAGTTGTCCGAATCCGCTAGAGCAAAGAGTCACTATCCTGCCCCATTAAATGTACAGACTGAAGAAGAACCTAATAATTCTGCGAGTAGGGCATCTTTTGACCCACAACAAGCTTCTGCCCCATCTGAACAAGTTGTTAGTAATCCACAACAACTTCCTCCCTTCTTCGTCAGTAACGGAGCTTTCGAACCTCAGCGATTTCCCCGACGATATCACCAGGTTTCAGTAGTTTGCCTCACCCCTTAGCCATGTTGCTTAAGGGCATTTCGAAATTCTCAGTCAGTTCTACTAACAACATAATAACTTTTCTAAGATTTCTTGTGTAATTTCAGGACCATGCACTAGTGTTTGCTCTCCCGCATTCCCACATTTTACAAATCATTCACCCCTACTCTGTTTGCGTCCTCTCAGAAAAAATCGTTAAGGCTATAGCGGAAAGAAGATCTATCGAAACCTTTTATGCTCTTCTCTTAGCGAATTTCCTCCCCGCAAGAGCTATGCCATTGTTAATGCAAAAATCTACTTCCGAGTCCAAAGGCTAGACGAGAATCTAGCAGATTTCATCTAGGACATCACATTTTATGCAAGAGTGTTTGGTTTACACTACTCTGAAGGGCAAATTGTAAAGACCATTGTCGAAGGGATTTCTCCATCTTACCGTCTTATTTATGTTTTGCTAGGGAACCTCCACCACTGTCTAATAGTTCTCGGCCACCACCTCGCCGAACATTCTCTGCCCACAAATTTCATGCGTGTGGATCGGCGGACCATCTTCGACATAAATGTCATCTTGTAACATCTAATGGACCTAGGAATGGAGCAGGGCCGTCCCAAGGATCTTCTAAGTGCGGATCATTCTCACACCTTGCTAAAACCTGTACTTCATCTAACAGCACACTTTCTTGTTCTACCTCTGGAGCTGCCTTCGCTAATCTAGGCGATAGAAAGTGACTAGTGTGCCCGGCTGAGTCACCACTTTCAGCTACTCGAGACTCAGCCCAGTTCAGTTTGTTCATCGAATTTTCTGAGGAGGGAAGACCCTTTAATACATCTTTTGAATGTCCTGGAAAATGTCTTGAAATCGCCTCCGAAACCCCAGGATGTGTGCCCTTACTGAAAATTGACATAAAAAACGATCCTGTCGCGGCACTGTTAGACTCGCGAAGTGTTAGCTCCATTAGTATTACAAACTGAAAGTTTGTTGTAAATTTCGAGATTACAGTTTTTCTTCTGTTAAGTATGTTCCGACGAATTTTTCCACTTGAGTAATTTTATGATTTATTCGTGCTAAACTAAGCGTTTTTAAATTTACATGGAAGATTAAGTTTCTTGTTGCCAAACATTTTTCATGCCCTGTGACATTAGGGGAAGATTTTATGTCATATTAGGGTCTTGTGCTCGATCTTCAAGGTAAATCTTGTACTTTCAAATTTGAGAGTAATTTCCATATTCCCCTCTGAACGTGTAACTCTTTATCATCTTCTGTGATTTCGCCTACACAGAGTGAGATGTCGTTAGACCTCAGACATCTACCTGATGATCAGGCTAATAGTATTCGCAAGTTATGTCAGTCATTTTCTGATATTTTTTCGGAAACTCTTGGTGTCACTCATTTAATCGAGGTGACTGATTCGGTTCCTGTAAGATTTCCTCCATATAGCCTATGTCCACCTAAAATGAAGGACCTTAATGACATTATTGATCAAATATTGAAGGATGCTATTATTGGGCCTTCAAAGTCAGCATATTCATCACCCATGTTTCTAGTACCGAAACATTAAGGTGGCTTCAGGCCAACTGTTGATTACAGGCCGTTAAACCGTAAGATTGTGTTATAATCTGTACCACTTCCTGACTTGCATTCACGTTTCTCTTGCTTTCGTACGGCTAAGTCCTTTACCATCCTAGGTCTGAACCAAGCATGTAATCGGATACATCTGGCGGAAAAATCAAAACACCTGACTGCCTTCTCTAAGGCACTGGAATTTGTACGAATGCAACCGCGTGCTTTTCGTGCTGTCCACGGGCGCGGCTGTTCTCACTAGACTGCTAGATAAAGTCTTCACCGACATCAAATTTGAATATCTGTACCATTTTCTAGATGATGTCGTTATTTTCTCTGAAATCCTTGAAGAACACTTAGATCATCCAGAGGAAGTACTCAATAGTCTTCTTAAGGCTGGATTGACAGTCAAGTTATCAAAGGTATCTTTTGCTAAGTAATCTATATCCTTATTAGGGCATGTTGTGTCACCTGACGGAGTTTGAATCGATCATTGCAGAACGCAGGCAATTCGTGACTTTAAGCCTTCTAAAGATGTTAAAGGAATTGCTAGATTCATCGGCATAGTGAATTCTTTAGGAAATTCATTCCCAACTTTGCTAATAGGGAGGCTCCCCTAACCCCTTCCGTAAGAAACGTGTCAAGTTTGAATGGGGGCCGTCGTAGCAAGCTGCATTCGAGGACTTGAAGTTAGCTATTTTTAACGACCCAGTCTTAGCAATGCCATATTTATCTAAGAAATTCATCGTTCCGACAGACGCATCATTATCTGCGGTAGCTGTAGTTCTTCAGGAATCTGAACTCGCAAGGCGGCTAATTGCCTATGTGTCTAGGACATCGTCATATTAAGAAGCCAAGTACTCTATATACGGGTTAGAAAGACTGGCTGTCCTGTTTGTCTTGGAAAAATTTCGCCTTTACCATGTTAAGTTCGAATTAGAGATCGACAATCAGGCTCTAAGCTGGGTTTTTGCTAAGCCAAGTCTTACAGAGCGAAGTTAGTGCCATTTAGACTGATACCTCTATGTTATTTCATGATATAGCAAAATATTAAAGTGAAGATACAGTGCTGGCTCCTATTATGGTAACTCTTTCTTCAGGGGAACCTGTTGTCCCTTATGTTCTGAGGAATGGGTTTCTGTGTTGCCCTTCGTGGCATAATTAAAAGATGAAAATTGTAGTTCCGGAAGTTCTTGTGCCTATGATCTTCAAGGTACTACCCATTAGGGGGACATTTGGGCATTTTCAAAACTGGAGAGAATATTAGGGAAATGTTCATCTGGAGGAGTATGGACAGCGAGATTAGGGACATGGTTAAAGGATGCAAATCTTGTTTGTTCAAAAGCCCACGTTGTCTTCTAAGGTAGGGCTATTGTCATCCCATCAAGCCTTTCGCCCTATGGAGCGATTATACATAGATTATGTCGGGTGTTTCCCTCAATGAAAGGGGAATGGGAAGAAATACATCATTTTGTGTGTCTAGATGGTTTCACACGGTTTTCATTACTGTTTCCGACCAGGCTTGCCACCACTCAGTCCACTATTTCTTGCCTTAATACCGTTTTTGCATCTTTTGGTCCTTACCAATATATAGTTTCTGACAATGTCAAGGCATTCATCTCTAATTTATTTCGCAAATTCCGTTTTAATCTATCCATCTCACATGTCACATCATCAGCCTACTACCCACAACCATCTCTAGCTGAGCGGATTAACCGTAATCTTCGACCTGCCTTGATCACTTTTCAACATGGACATCATTCTCGATGGGACACTTCAATGCATTGGCTATATTTTGCATTCATCTCGGCAGTTCACGAGTCACACAAGTTTTCTCCCGTATCACTTACGCTCAAGTTCGATTCCAACACTCTGTTGTCCAATTTGTGGTCAATCAATGAGATTTTACCGGAGACAATAGACCCAGATAATATCAGGGATCTGTGCAGAAAGGCTAAAAATAACCTTAAATCCTCTCATGAGAAAGTAAAACAGAGATGGACGGTAACCCACCAATTTAAAGGTCGGAGATCAATTCATGGTAAAAAATGTGTTCCAGCACGCAAACTTGCCCCCAGATTTCATGGACCTTGTATAATTCTTGATTTCTTAATGCCGGTCACCTTCTTGGTGAGTAATACCGACAAAGAGGATTTTTAGGGTTCATATGTCCCATGTAAAACCTCAGTGAACTCTGTGCTTTTCAGTGTAGGCTACCAAGTGATGACATTGCCAACTTAATTATATTTCTTTCCTTAGCATGTTAGAATTGAATGCTTTGGCAATAAAGTTTAAATGAGGCCTTCTGACCCTGTTAATGGTGAAAATTTGTACGTCTTTATGTTTTGTTCAAACTGTATTCAAATTTTTCTTGTAAAAACCTTCCCTTCAATAATTTATTTCCTCTCTGCTATTACATTTCCCTGCCTCTAAACCCGAGCCAGAAATTCCGTGTATTCGTCCTACATGCTGCCAACCTCAAAAACTCCATATTAAACACTGTCCATAAAATCAGTTACTGTCGCCCTGTAATTAATTCTTGCAGTGCTCTGATTTCATCTGAGGCCGTATCGTAACAACTGGTGAGAGATGGCAGCGCGGGGTAAGGACCCGCCTCGTTCCGACCAAGTCTTGTTCTCAACGGCCAACTTGGGCACCGTCATCATGAGTAATGGTTGGGATGCTGAACCCCAATCGCCCACTCCATCATTAGATACAACTTGATACTTAGTTCTTAGTGTCCACCACCATGGCTAACCCTCTCAAGATAGTGGGAGAGAGGTATCTGAGGGTACTTGGGGGCCCGTAGGACCCCTTCCTGACATCTGCAGTGGCGGCCGCTCTTGCCTTCAACCTTGGGCAAAACTGACCGTACTTCTACGACTTCACAAACAACATAAAAAATATTTTCTTCAAAATACTATGTGAATAGACTCACCATCAAGTAATGTTCTAACTTTGATCTCTAATTTCAATTTTTCTAATGTTCTTAATGGCAGATTCCAAATCTGTTCAGATAGTGGTAAAACCTTAGGGGGTGGAGGTCTGTACCGGAGGTACACCTTGTCCGTGCATTTAAACGACGCGCCTTTTAGACGGCCATCTGTGTTATCAATTTGAAACTATGTAGTGGAAGAAGTTTGAACCTTTAATCTTCAGATGTTTCTGCTATCGGACAATTAATTATTTCTTTTAGGGAAATTAGTTTTGTGTAAGTTTGTGAACATGAAGTGTTTGTGGTTTGTCTTTTTGTGTGCTAAGGTTACTAACACTTCTATCACTCCCTTATTCCTTAAGTTATTAACCAATCAGAATTTTTGTAAATAGTTTTGTGGCTAATTCGAATTGGGGTGACTGGTATGGGGTTTGTCTATGATTTTCTAAAATTATAAATTTTAACTCTATTTTGGAACTTAACATTTCTCCATATAGTCACCATCTGCAGTATAGGCTTAGCCTCTGTAATTTAGAGAAATAAGCCCATACAGTATTTTTCGTGTATTTCAAAACGAGTCCAAGTGTTTCGCCCCCTCGCATTTTTTTATGTTCGATTCCCTTACACACTTTTCTTTTATACCTTTAGGCCATTTAGAATGGGCACTAATTTTCATTGTTTAAATTATAGTTCTCTGATAACAGGGAATGTTTTTTGCTTGACACAATTTGTATATTGCCGATCATTTGTTCCACCATCTGCACTATCACTCTCCAATCACGTGAGTCTGTTTGTCCAAACAATGACATTGATCATACCAGCACCAGAAATGCACAAATATTGTAAGTAGGACTTCATCACTTGCTAATATTTTTCGCATAGTACAAGGAGATTTTAAAGAGTTCTTTCATTTTTTACTTCCATTTCCGCGTTAAGGAGATTCCACATTACAGTATACAAAAGTAAGGATATTTTAACGCCGTAAGCTTCGCCGGTACACAGCAAGGGGACAAGTTTCTTTTTTAATCAAGTTCCGCTTTGAGAACGTTTTAACTTTAATAATAATAATAATAATAATAATAATAATAATAATAATAATAATAATAATAATCATCTTAATAATCTAACTCCCTCAGAACTTCAATTAGCCAACACTCCCGACGGCCCCAAACTGCCAACATAATTCAGTTTAATTGCATCCCTATGGGAGGTGAACCCATCATGGACTGTGCGTGATTTAGCCTCAGATATAGGCGTATGGGACCAAATTTTGCACCACATTCTGATCGACATCGCCTGGTGACCCAAAGTTGTTTGTGTTACGAACTCCATCAAAGAAAACTGATTTTCAAGAGTGTTACCGCAGTGTACTTGCTCAGGAATTGCTGGAACAATACATAAGAGTGGGGGTATCATATAAAAAGAGAGAGCATATACAGATTTTGTAGGAATAATGTACACATTCTCCTTTCTTTATTCGTGTCAGAACACTGAAACATGAAATGAAGAACATATTCTCTAATCAGTAATTAATTGAAATAGGTTCTTATATGCACTACACAGGGAAATGTGATACAGACCTAAGAGTAGCAAAGCAAAGCAAAGTCATCTCCATACAGGCCATGAAGGCCCTTGGTGAGGTGGAAATTAAAGGCTTCCTCTACCCGTAACCTCGGCGCTTGATGGGGTAGAGTGGTTAGCTCTACGCCCAGCCGCCTTTGCCCCGAGGAATTAAACTGGTACACATTTTTGGTGTAGGTTGAGTGAACCTCAGGGCCATGTGCACCTCCGGAAGTGGAAATCCTGTTTCTTAAACTTTACGATTTCCTGACACGGATTCGAACCCACGTCCTTCCGGGCGAACCGAGCACGGCTCTACCACCTCGGCCAGGAAGACCCTAAGATCTGAGAGTGACACATTGAATTGCACTCTGTCGGCACAGTACCGTGCTATTTGCCGAGTCTCATCCGTACCATTGGTTAAATCTTATGGGTGCAGCTTATAGGAACCAAAGGGCATTTAGTACAGTGGCTCATAGTATGGGTTTCTCCACATGCACATAGTGCAGTACCGTTATCCCCCCAGATATCCACATTTATTCCAATGTTTTCTGTATCTTCCCACTACTGTTTGAAGCCGTAGATCAGGGCCTCTCAGAGTGCATGCGCATGGTGCATGCACTGTGCACGGTGCAAAAGACGACTTGGCTAGGTTGACCAGAGTGCAGACCCCCCACTTCTCGATTTGGAGCAATAGCGCTGTCTCTCTCTTTCCTCACGCCTGCCTCGCTCGCTCCGCCTGTCTCCCTCTCCCCCACCTACGCCGTAGCGCTCCAAATCCGGGCTGAGTTGAGCCGAGTATAGCCGAGTAGAGCCGAGCATTGCCGAGTAGCCCAGAGACGAAGCGTTGATCCGAGCCATACCGAGCGGCCCCGAGCGGCACCGATGCACAGTGCACGGAGCTCTTGCGCCTCGCTCTGCACGCGTGAGATTATGGGCGTTTGAGAGGCCCTGCCGTAGATAAAGAAACCATACTGTATATGTAATACGACAACGAGTGAGATGCTTTAAAACCTCAAGTTTGAGTGTGTCGATAACACTTGAATGCGGCTGGCGATTATTGGGTTACGGGTTGAATTCAGCTGTGTTTTTATGTCGTCGGTACATGCAGAGTGGGTTTCATCCCTTGGATTTCGTCCCTTAAGAGGCCACGGCTTGTCCGTGGTCCAACAGCTCTGTACTCTGACAGGCCAACCGAGCAGAGGAAAGGTGGCCACGGCTCTACCGTGGCTGTACGCCTCTGCATTCGGGAGACGGGACAGGGGCACAGGGCTGGACTTCACGCCTGGCCCCACCCGTCGGCTGTCCTGACAATGGTTTTCCGTGCTTTTCCATTCTCCTGCACAAATGCGAATGCCGGGACAGTTCGTAGTGTAGGCCACGGCTGCTCACTCCCTCTCCTTCTCCGAACATCTCCTTCACCGTAACAAATCCCCCGGCCTGAGAGACGGCGTAACCGTCTAAGAGGCCCGCCTTTCCCTTCAGGGGAGGAGTGAAAACTTTTTAGTAGTAGTAGTTATCTTCTGTAATATACAAACGTAAGTCATGCTTGCAGATTATTTTCCGTTGTGTCGCTTCTAATTCATGCCTTATTTTTAAAACCTTGTTATAACAAAAACATATTGTATTAAACAGACGAAAGCATTTGTACGCTTGCACATGGATTTGGTTCAAGCAGTGTATACCATGAAATAAACCCCGAAAACATTTTACGTCTCTCCTGAAAAAAATACTGATTTGTTGATTGCATCCTTCTTCCGGAGAGGTCTCCAATTACATTATTAGGGTACATAGTCGATAAGACGTATAGAGTGATATTAAAACCTTGCGCGTCAATTTGGCTGGTTTAAAATTTTATAGATAAATATACCAAGTGAAATGAGAGAATATTCTGTTATTACTAGAAAGAACATATTCTGATAATCAGTCTCACACAAGTTTAACTGGAAAATGTAACGTTCTGTTTCATGGCCTAAGCTGAGGTACCGTAAACTAGGAAAAAGTCCCACAGTAGCCTGTGTTTCCTATTTATCAGAATTCTTTAGCATTTGTTGGGTAACTAACTACTAACTATGAATGCTTTCATTCCCCACCCTGAAGGGGTGGGGCGGGCCACCCGAAGGGTAACGCCCTCCCTCTGGCCGTGAGCTTGGGCGGGGTTGGGAAGATTTGTGAAAAGTAGGAGATAGGAAAAGGAGATATGAAGATTGGGGGATGGAGAAGGAAGGGCCTCTTAGCTAAGGGGGATGTGGTGTTATGCAGAGTTTTTATTTGAAGGCTACAGGGTAAAAACCAGATAACTCACTTTTAAAGGAAATTTAGTTTGAAGTGCCATTATATTCTCCATGGGAAGGACTATCATTCTGTTAGACGTATGAAACAGGCAAAGAAAGAGGTTAGTCATGGTTTTACTTACCTCCAAAGATTTGGCGTACAGGAAAAGAAGCAGGTAACTTAACTGTTACAGGGAAGAAACCAGGCAAGTCATCTGCCTCCCAACAGAGAGCAATGCGAGCGCTGAAATATTCCGCGAGTATCCCATTGTAACTCATGTGAGTCGGTTGTGTTTTTGCATTCTCCTTATTGGTGCAAGTTATTACTTCAGTACTTTTTAACATCCTGACGTGTTGTTAAGATGTCAATATTGGCGAATGAAGAAGATTGTATACCACGATATGAGCCTCAGAAACGGAAGAAAACTGGCCAGATTGTAGATATCGGTAAGAAATGAAGGTTAAATTCGCATGAGGTAGGGAATACTTGCAAGTGATCTCGTTTTAAATGTTTTGAAGTCACCACCGAAGCAAAAAGAGCTAATTCACTACGCACTTTCAACATTCTAGAAACGCACAATGATCATAACCCATATTTGGGAGGTTTAATAACAGTACTACATGTAAAGAAAAGGAGACCACGACAGGCAGAAAAATTCGCAACATTACGAGATGCTACATTTGCATATAGAGTTCGAGTCGGTGACGGATCTGACCATAATCATGATATACCACTTCGTGCAAAAACGTTTTGTGCAATACATGGCATCACAAAAAATAAACTGGAATATTTACAGAAAAGCTTAAAAATGACTGGTTGTCCACCGCGAGATAAGAGAGGTATATAAACATACATCTCTTCACAGGAAGTTTGACGACTCTACAAGATCATCGATATGCAGTCGCATAAACAGCTTTAAAGGCCGACAAAGCCATTATAAATTAAAGGATTCAAAAAATAAATATCTGCCTGAAGAGTTGAATGTGCATATGATGTTTCTGATGTTTAAAGAAATGAAACCTGCAGCTCATGTATCCTATGAAACCTACAGGTGCATTGTTAACGAGGATTTCGACCTATCGTTTGGATACCTGCGTAGTGACACATGCACTCCTTGTGACGAATTTTCATCCAAACTAAAAGCGCTGTCCCCAGAAGATGATAAAGAAGAAATTAAAGTGGTGAAAACCTTGAATATTCTTCACAAAAAAGGCTGAATCATTCTACCAACGTAAAATAAATTCAAAATACAGAACTATGAAATCAAAGAAGATGGAAGCAATTTGTATGAATTTCGCCAAAAATGTTCCAATACCAAATATAAGTACCAAGGATTTATACTACAAGCATCAGGTATCAATGTATTCATTCCACATCCACATTCTCTCTACTGGGCAGTCGGTTTTCTATGTATACCATGAGGGTATTAGGAAGAACGGGCCAAACGAGGTTGCCACTTGTCTCTTTCATTTCATTATGAACTACTTTGATGGTGAAGTTGAAAAGCTTCAAGTATTTTGTGACTCTGCTGGAGTGCAAAATAAGAATTTCATCATTTTTCGCTTCATGCACTATGTTATTGATGATCTAATCCATGGTTTAACAAACGATAATATTCATACATGAAATCTGATAAGGATGTTGAGCTGTGGAGTATGAATCAAAGGATGGAAACTCTAAACGAGTTCTCTCAAATCTCTCAATTGCCCTCAGGTCCTCTTCGTAATTCCAAAGCTCAGTACCAGGATATAATGAGCCTCATGAAACTTTGTGATCAGTCAATAGTGAAAATTTCCCAGGGATTGGCATATGTATGATAAAGTGTGAGTTACCATGGCTTTGTTATTATTATTAATATTATTATTATTATTATTATTATTATTATTATTATTATTATTATTATTATTATTATTATTATTATTTCTTTCTTTCTTGCGAACCGGCCAAACTTAGGACCACGCCAATACCACTTCACTTCCTTCTAATCATCCCTTCTTCCTTCCTCTTTCTCCACAGTGCCTTCATTCTTTCAGAATGTTGCGCTCTTTCTTTTCTTCAACCAGAACTTTTATGTTGGAAAGTCTTTTCCTGAATTGGTCTCTATCACGACATTCTTCATCTGCAATTCCTAACCTCTTGAGTTCTTCCTTCATCTGCTTGGCATATCCCCCCTGGCTCTTCAAGTAGTATATTTTATTAAAAATTTGTTTATTTAACCTTGTTGGATCCATTCTGACCATGTGTCCATAGAATCGCAACCGTCTTTTCCTTATTGTTGTTTCCAGGTCTTCTGTTATTTTGTATATCTCCTTATTTGAGCGTAATCTGTAGTTTCCCTCTACCACCCTTGGGCCGTAAATCATCCTCAATATTCTCCTTTCAATCTTTAGTAGTTTTTCCAGGTTCGTTAGTGTTGCTGTTTCCACCCCATACAGAATCACTGGTTTTACCACAGCATCATAATGTCTTAGTTTCGCATTGATGGAGAGATTCTTTTTGTTGTAAATGGCTTTGGTGGCAATGTTTAGCCTTTCCAACTTAAGTCTTCTATTTTCCATGGCCGCTTTATCCATCCCGTTGCTGCTGATAATTTCTCCCAGGTATTTAAACTGCTTTGTGACCTTCACTTCGCCATATTTCGTCTTCATTGTTCTCTTCACATAATTCCTGTCCGTGCTCATCATCTCTGTTTTCGTGAAGGAGATTTTTAAACCTGTTTTCTCGGCTATCTCCTGTAGTTCATTTATCTGTGTTATTGCTTCCTGTTCTGTCTCAGCGAAGAGTGCCAAATCATCAGCAAAGGCCAAACACTTGGGTTTGACATGTTTATTTTTACTACCTATTATAGCACCTGAGTCATTATGTTTCCACAGTGTTTTCATGACCTTATCTAGAACCACGTTGAAGAGTGTTGGGGATAAGCTGTCACCCTGTCTCAGACCTGTTTTTATCTGGAAGGGTTTGCTGATCGCTCCTCGAAATTTCACTTTGGATATGGTGTTTGTTAGTGTTAACCTAAGTAAGTTGAGTGTTTTTTGATCGATACTATATTCTCTCAAAATTTCCATCAATGTGTCTCTATCTATTGAATCGTATGCTTTTTTAAAATCAACGAAAGAGATGAAGATGTTCTTTGGCCGCGCATTGTAATATTTGATTATCATTTTTAGACTTAGGATATGGTCCTGACAAGAGCGCCCTCTCCTGAAGCCACCCTGATATTCTCCCAACTTGTGGTCAATTTGCGGTGTCAGTCTGTTCAATAGGAGTTTAGAAAAAATCTTATACGTGACAGATAAAAGTGACATTCCTCGGTAGTTGTTGACGTCTGTTTTCGGTCCCTTTTTATGTAGTGGGTGTATTAATGCCACTAGCCAGTCTTCTGGTATTTTCTCATCTCTCCAAATATTCCGGAACAGTTCTGTCACTTCAGTGATAAAGGCGTCATTGGCTATCTTCCACAGTTCTGCTATTACTCCATCTTCACCAGATGCTTTGTTGTTCTTTAGGGAGTTTATTACTTCCCTTACTTCTTCCTCATTATTATTATTATTGCATTCCATCAAAATAATAATAATTATAACGTCTTACAGTCTTACACACAAAATTATATGGGCTGACATGCCTGGTTTCCTTTTTGTTTCAGGTGAGTTACCTGGTTATTTTCCCCGAAGAAATTGGTGTATGAGTGAAATTTTGGCTTTGTTTGATGCTGTTGACATTCAGGGTACTAAGCACCCTTTTACTTGGTTCGGTACATCTGAGACTTCAATATTTCACTTTGCTTCAAATAATTACTTTGTATTAGAAGTACTTATTATGTTTTAAAATTAAAAAAACTGTTTCCTGGGTTTCATGAAAAAACAGTTACTTACTTGTTTTTCCCCTGTACCCTTCATTTGTGTTAAAAGACTTTAAATAAAATTATTTATGGAATTTGTACATTTGTAGAATGCATTCCATACTATTCTCCAAACATACATTTCTTCAAATACTTCTTATTATGAAGAGCAATTAGGAATAATTTTGGTATTTTTGAAATTTCGTACACTATATAACTAGTAGAGGCTGCCAGACCGAGTCGGTAAAGGCGTGCTTGGTTCACCTAGAAGAACGTGGGTTCATTTTTTCCGCCAGGAAGTCACAAAATTTAAGGAACTAGATTTCCCTTTCCGGAGGTGCATATGACCCTGTGAAATCTACACCAAAATTCCGCAGTTCTATCCCCTCAGGCAAGCTACTCCATGTTGAAAACATACTAGGAATAAGAGCTATGAATTTTAGGTAATGACTAAAATAGAATAAAGCATGAGAATATATTCTTTATTCGTTCCAAAAATTACAATTATTTTCAATCTTTTTCTTAATCATCGTTATCCGGTCGATTACATTTGAAGTTTGTCCTTTTCTACCACTACACATTGTTTCACTTAAGCACCACTACGAGCGCTAACGTGAATCAATGCAGAGCCTTATGTAGTACTTATAACTACACTCGGTGTGGACATTTTTCGAAAAAATCGGGAAACGCCTGAGGGTATCTAACGAAGTAAGACACTACATAATGATTTATGTAAGTAAGTTAATTTGGCTAGGATTTGTGTCAGAAAAGAAACGAGCAATGTAACAAGCGATTCTTGGCTGATTTTTCGGACAATGAGTTTCGGAATTTGTTTTCTCGTTTGGTAGAGCTGCCCATGAATCACAATCTGAAATCCTTCCGGACTCTTTGGTTCTTAAATTTTCGGCACAATTGAGGAAATTACTTAATTTTAAGTTTTTCGTAGTACGGGCATCCCCTACCTGGTCTGCTAAGAAAGGTTTGCAACATTAAAATGAGTAACAGGTTAACTCCTGGGGGCAAAGGCACCTGGGTGGAGTGCTAACCACTCTACCCCACTAAGTGCCGAAGTTACGGATAGTGGAAGCCTTTACCTTCATTCGCCTCAAAAGGTCTTCATGGCCTGTCCTGAGATGACTTTGCTCTGCATTTATGTAATTCCTGCCCCCAATTGCCCTACATCTACTACAAAGCACTATTATATCAGGTGCAAGATTCTCTATTTATTGATATCGAAATCATGGATTTACATTTATAAGTATCGCTTATTTTCAGGATATTCACAAGCGAGAGTTGTTACACGACAAGGGACATACAAATTAAACCAAATTCACAAATATACAAGAGAATGTAAGCACACTT
Organism: Anabrus simplex; assembly: GCF_040414725.1. Classification (NCBI taxonomy): domain Eukaryota; kingdom Metazoa; phylum Arthropoda; class Insecta; order Orthoptera; family Tettigoniidae; genus Anabrus; species Anabrus simplex. The sequence continues at coordinate 242,258,372 of NC_090270.1, read as the reverse complement.
ATCTTAAATAAGTCCCAATACAATGTCATGAAAATGAATAAACAATCAACTGTACCCGAAGGGGTCAGGTGGATTGAATTAAAACATTAAAAGTTACTAAGTGACCGAAATAAGAACACCAGTTTAAGGAAAATATATTGAAACTTTAATAAATATAATCAAGTTTGATTTAAATTAAAATGTGGGAGGAATTATTGAACCTTTAATTTAAAAAAATTAAATTTATTGATTTAAATTGACATGTCAGTCCGTCAGGATAATAATCAATTAAATGTGATTTAAAATGGTATTTAACCAATTAATCAATGAAGATAGAATGAACTTTAAAATTATCATTACAGTTCAAAGAGTCCAATGAATTAGATTAAAGTAAGTAGTTGAGCAGAAAATAGTCTCTTTGTGACTCCCTCCAATGTATTTAATATTCGAAGATGGATAATAATATGCCATCAAGAATAAGTAGTGCAAAGAACATGCATATATAATGCAAAACCAGAATAAATTTAATTTTAAAGGGACAAACAAGTAAATTAATACTCCCGAAGAAATAAACTTTTAAATGATCAATTTAATTAAAATCCAATAGCACATAATAGATTCGGTCAACCACCAAATCAAATGAAATACCATAACCATAGAAGAGTAGAAACTAGACTCATGTGTCGAACGTCAGATGACAACCTCAAAATAAACGACACACCACCCTAGACTGTTTACAATTCGCAGCCATAGCAACAAGATAGCGTGATCAAAGGAAAATTATATGGCTGCCCACATAATGAGCCGAGTTTGCCACAAGAAACGAATTCAAAATCATTCATTTACACTAGTTTTTGGTGATGTTAAAGGATTTAAATATAATTTTAATTAAGCAAGCTAAATCACCAGCGAATCGAAGTAAAAGAAATTGGCATCCAAAGCTAATACAATTAATAAGTAACATCCACCAATACAACCTCATACAATATATCGTCGAACCAAATTTAAAACATGTTACCGAAACCAATGATCACTTATTTTGGTAATAATTTTTCATTCGAAAACTTTTAAGCGATTTTGAACACATTTACTATTTTCTGCCTACAGCAATTTCTTGATCACCAAGGTAGTATGATTCCCACAATTACAATTTTGAAATTTTTAGTACGCATCACTTCATGACAACAGTTAGATATAAATCATATGAAGACCTTACATGATTTCAGCCCGGGGACCAAGGGAAGATTGACGATATTACTTACAGATTCTCAAATAGAACAAAGGAATAATCCTCAAAAATTCAAGGCGTATAGCCGGATGGTGATCTAATCACCCCGGATCAAAATCCAAAACCATCTCCCTTCTTTTTAAATCGGAAATCAATAAAAATTTGCCGCTGCAGCAGACGTGCGATGCTTCTTACTTCGAAGGTTCAACAAAGAGTCGAATCTCAGTTCATTGCCACAGATAGTCGAACTCGACAAGTGACTGTCCTCGACGTAGCGCGACGAACCGCCAGGTAGAGCCAGAGTACGGTGAGTGGAGAAACTCCACTGTCGTTCAGCGCTTCACGGAAATTACATGTACTAATAAGAGTCATAGTTTAAAGTCCTGTAGACTGAAATTAGAAGGAAACGAAACGGGGCTCTAATGCCAACCATACACTTATCTTAATGTTTATAGACATAAATTTCAATCAATGCTTGACAGGCGAACACATAGTATCCAAAACAGTTTATTCAAGTCAATATGAAGCTATTTCCGAAATTATTGCATTTTCAACCTCCACGAACATTTACCTAAGGATCGTGGTACCTTAACCTCGGATTTTATAACGGTATCTCATATGGAGGTTTGGAATTGAACATCATTTAAATGATTAATTTTAAGTATTTGGGAAGTATGATCAGAGATCATCAGAGATGATAGCACGACAGAAATTAAGAAACGAATTGGGATGGAAGAAGAAGGCTAAGAGAATCGAAATTACTTTGTAGGCACCTAAACAATGATTGGAGCATAGCGCTGTATGCCGCAGGGACTTGGACATTGCGAAAGGAAGACAAGAGAAAATGGATGCACTAGAGATGTGGGTATGGAGGAGAATAGAACAAGTGAAATGGGAAGACCGAGTAAGGAATGAGGACATATTACGAAGAACTGGAGAAGAACGAAATATGTTGCAAATCATTAGATGGATAAAAATGAACTGAAGAGGGACTGTTTACTGGAAGAAGTAATAGAATGAATGGTGAAAAGCAAACGAGGAAGGAAGGAAAATATATCAAATGTTGGAATATATCAAAGGAAAGAAATATTCAGACATGAAAAACTTGCTACAGGATAGGCAAAAGTGGCAGAGATTCATTCCATGAAAAGACCTGCCATAAGGCGGAATATCTGGATGATGATGATAAATGATTACATTTTCAAAACAGATTCAATATCAAATTCTGGCCTTTTCCTTGCTATATGTATGTATATATATTGTATAATTTAAGTGTAGGGTAAGGATTTTTTAAAAATTTCAATCACCTCTGAGCTGCATTTAGGGCAGTCGCCCAGCTGGAAGATTCCCGAGCAATTGTTTACGTCATCTTTTCTTAAATGTCCTTAAACCTTAAAAAAGAAGTTAGTGGGACGTAAAGCAAATAATATTATTATTTTTTCTTAAAAAATTGAAGAGAATTTGTAAATTTAACTAACATTTTCCTTGGTAAATTATTCCAAGTTTGCCTCTATGGTGCAGTGGTTAGTGTGATTATCTGCCACCCTCGGAGACGCGGATTCGATTCCCAACTGTGCCAAGAAATTTGAAGAATGGTGCGAGAGCTGGAATGGGATCCGCTCAGCCTCGGGAGGTCAACCGAGTAGAAGATGAGAAGTGGGGGGATCCATTCGCTCCTCATCCTCCCTCAAAATGGTTTTCCATGGTATTCCGTGGTCTCCCACTTCTTTTCCTCCAGGCAAACGCCAGGATGGTACCTAACTTAAGGCAAAGGCTGTTTCCTTCACTTTTCGTTGTCTATACTTTCCCCGTGATCACAAACCCACGCTTCCAAGGTGAAAACCGATGGGACCTCTTTTAGTTATCTATTACGACTAGTAAGGGATACCGTTGTTGTTGTTCTACCCCGTTCCCCCACCAAGACGGACGTCTACCTTTAAGCATATTAACTATAAGAATAAGCAACGAAAAGTTACCGGCAGTCGTAACTCTTGTATTGCAATGCAATTAAGTAAAAGGAATGTAACTTAAAAGAAGCAATTATTTTACATGTTGTCGGCATAAACGTCCTTGAAGGAAGTTTTGGACTACGTAATGCCGCAATGTCAATATGGAGGATTTCAAAACACGGCAGTATTGTAAGTTAGACAAAGGTTACTGTATTTTATTCCCTAAAATTGAATAATTTGAATTGTAAACGTATCAGAGTAATTCAGTGTCACAATTACCTCGTTATCAACAGAAATCCTGGGATCGTATTACCACTTGCTACATTTTTTTGAGTATTTTATTTTCAATCATCAGTATGTACTGGATAATGAATCACGGATTACCACGGATTGTATTTAATGACCTTTCATACCAGTCAATTCTGATTCGTACAGCCAGCAAGTGATTTCAAAACAAACAGGTAATCAGGATAAAGCACTATGTTATTTCACGATGTTTTACACACACACACACACATGCGCACACACACACAAATAATTCATCAAGTAACGCGGTCACAATTTAACGTCCAATGGTTCATTATGTTTGTGCAACAGAAAGATAAAAAAAGGAACACTCGTAGAATTTCAAGTTGCCCCACTTCTTTTGACACAAAAAGTGACCATACGTAAATGTATACCTAAAATGGATGTGGAAACAAGATAATGAAACTCAGCTGCAATTTATTCTCGTTTCCCCAGAGGAAATTACTTTTTGCGTTTTTCAGGATATTTTGAAAATAACATAGAAATAACTGCATAAAAATAAAGTAACATTACATACAAATGAACCTCAGCGATATTGTGTTTTATTGGAATTGTTTTATATTGTTTTGGTAATGATCAAAAACTGCATTTGTTTTAATATAGGATCACTGCGAGTAAATTTATATTATTTTCCATTATACTTTCCAATAAACAGTTAATAAATGTCCCTCACTTCGTGTTATATGCTTGTCCAGCCAGATGGTGAACGGGAAGCTACGGACTCGTTTACTGGAAAGTTCAAAGTTTTGAATCTTGGACTTAAGGGCTCGTCTTGGGTTGTGAGTTCAAAGAAGGATATATTGAAATGAGGGGCAGCAGATCCAGTGAAGAAAGTCAAACCACAGAGGGACTCACGGTGCGGTTAGGAGCGCGCAGCTGTGAGCTTGCAGTCGGGAGATAGAGGGTTCGAACGCCACTGTCAGCAGCCCTGAGGATAGTTTTCCGTGGTTTCCAATTTTTACACTTTAATTAAGGCCACGGTGTCTCCCTCCCCACTCGTAGGTCTTTCCTATCCCATCGTTGCGATAAGATCTATGTGTATCGGTGAGACGTAAAGCAACTCGTAAAAAGAAAGCCATGCCAAACGGCTGAATGATGTGTCAAGATAAATGGCTGGGCAGCATTGGTCTTGGCATGGCAGACCTTTTAATGACGTGTATGTTCTGCGATTCGATAGGCCTACTCACTTAATGCCCACTTAATTGCTGCAGCTTGCAGAAGACGCTAGAGGTTCCCAGTATGGTCCTGCTGCAGATATTATCCTTTCTGGAAGGTAATGTTACGGAGTTATTGACTTTAATACACCATCCAAGGCCACCCTCGTCAGACGAGATCTATCGCAATTTCCGAGAAGAAACAATATCGCGCAGATAAATTGATTTCGAATATTTTTCATCAAAAAATTATGAAAAACATCTAGGATAATCGTGTTAAAAACAGGAAATCATATAGTAAAATTTTAAACCTAATAATTCTTTATATCGTCGCTGCCGGGACAAAACCTCCTCTGTGAAATAATTTTAGCTTAGAACTTTGGCTGGTAAGGTTCTGTCGTCTAAGGTGCAATATCGTGTGCATATTGTCAAGGAATTCTCGCTCTTCACAATGTATGTGCTGCGGGTCAGTATATCTCCAAAACATATTATCACACAGGAGGTTTTGTCCCGGCAACGACGAAATGCAAGTTATTCAATAATGAGATTTCTTCAAGCTCTCTTCAAATTTTGAAAGATATTGGTGTTAATTTAGTTTCATTGAGTCATTTGATGACCTAAATCCAAATAACTTCGGAATGCCGGGATGAGTGGCTAATACGGTTGAGGTGCTGGTTTTCTGACCCCAACTTGGCAGGTTCGTTCCTGGCTCAGTCCGTTGGTGTTTAAGGGTGCTCAATAAATCTACCGACACAAGGCTAACGTATTTGAACACCCGCAAATACGTTACCTCGTGTCGGTAGATTTATTGTCACGTAGGAGAATTCCTGTGGGACTAAATTCCAACACGTTGGCGTCCCCGAAAACCGTAAAAGTAGTTAGCCATACCTAAAGCTATTAACATTATTTTTGTTATTACTAATTTTATTATTATTACTAGCAAATGTACCCGTGCTTCACTACGGTATTCTACATTATATACGGATATCGAAGTAAATACAGTACGTGCAGTAAATAAGATTGTTTTAAAATTGCATGTCTCTTAGCGTTATCCGAGAAATAGCATGGGAAGGTCCCTATACGTTGTTTCCAATGTAAAATGTGGGTTGCGGAGTTGTGATGATAACGGCAGGCTCACTTGCCTACTGCCATTCAAAATCGAGTTGGGAAGTTTACATTATAATTGCAGGCCCAATTGCCTACTGCGCGGTCACAATCGATTTGGGGAGTTTTCGTTACAATTGCACGCCCACTTTCCTACTTCCAGACAAATTACAACTGATGAGTTTTTATTACAGTATAATGGCAGGCAACTTCCCTACTACCAGTCCAAAAATTGAGTTGTGCAGTTATCATTATAATGACGGGCCGTTTTTCCTTCTGCCAGTTATCTTACTGCCAGTCACAGAGAGTTGGTGAGCTTCCATTAAAATAACAGGCCACTATGCCTAATGCTAGTCACATTTTAGATCGGTACATTTGTTTATAATGGCCTACAACCAAACACAATCGGGTAGGGGAGTTTTGAACAAAATGCATGCTCCCTTGCCTTCGGCAAGTCAAATCGAGAAGTGAATTATTCATTACAATGGTAGACCCTCCTTAATAATGCTGGTTACACAGGACTTGGAGAAGGACCCCATTCCTACTGCCTGTCAAAGTTGGAGTGGGGGTACTGATTACAATAGCAGACACACCCTTTCTCGATCGCTACACATCGACGTCAATGAATATATATAGATCGACATGTGAAATTATATGCATGTTTACAGTATTGTAGACCTTCATTTACAGATTAATTGCTGCTAAACGGTACGTCATATTGACAAATAATTGTACCATAAGACACAGTATTTAGCGGCCTAAATGACTGGTCCTAGGATATTTTCTCGCAACTCACCTATTCAGGCGTCAGATTGAGTTAGAAACGTTGAATAGGGTGAAATTTATGTAAGATTATATTACATTGCATTACTTTTCGGAAAATTATGTGACATAGCATTTGGCAAACAAATGGGTACTGGGTGGGCCAGAGTTCGAGTAGAGTTTAATGATTCTACCTTTCCTGTAAGTGATTGAAAGTATGAATTATGCATGTAAAAAGTACACATTTACTTAAAATCGAGAAATAGAGACGAATCTAACGAATAAGGGATACAGATACGACAAAATGTCATAAGACCAAGGTTGAAGATCACTCCAAATTGAACGGAGATTGTGCCTTCCGTTATGTGATAGGACTTCCCGTTTATACCACGAAATACCTCGAAACGAAGATATGCACCATCATTAGAATTGCCTCCATATTTCGATATTCTTGGGGATAAAAAGTGAAAATTTAAGGATGTTGGAAATTTTCCGTCCGTTACAGGCAAAAACGCATAATTTTGCCAAATTTTAAAATTTCTTGCTCGTCTGGCAGATTATGCCGAAATCTGGATTTTGGGTGAGGGAGGTAATATTTAGGACATTCAGGAAACTACACCAAAAATATGCAGATGGTCATTATTACCTCTCGAACGGGTGGCTGTACAAAAATTTCATCAAAATAATCAATGCACAGGCACACACAGTCATTACGTTTTTATTTATAACTTATAGATAGATAAGGAATCTGCTCCACGTACAACACCTTTTGTATTATATCCGCTGGACTTAACCTGCAAAACAAACCGTTCATGATATCTCACTTATTAATCCTCCTGTAGAAAAATGCACATGAGAAGATAAGTTTAGAAATGGATTTCCAATAAGCATTGTAGATTTCCATTAATTTCTGATGTGCATATTTTGAGGGAATTCAAAATCATGGTTTCGGTTTCGAATAAACCGCCAGTAAATTTAGGTTTTCAGAAATAATATTGGCACTAGAACCTCCTCAAGGACAGGTGGATTCCAAATATCAAGTTTCGTAGAAATATCTTCAGTAGTTTTCAAATTATAAGAACTCATAAGATCAAACAGACAAACAGACACCACAGCTTAGAAATATGCATATGGTTATTATTACACCTGAAACGGATAACTGTACGGAAATTCCGCAAAAATAGTCAATGTACAGACACACGGTCGTTACGATTATATTTATATAGATGACAGATAAGCATGGGAACGTTTGTAACTGCAAACCTCCATTTCGAGATTTACTGCTCCTAAACGGTAGATCATACCAACGAACGGTTTACACCCTCAGACGTTTTATCTGACCCTATAGTAATTAAGATGGGAATTCCTTAGGACAGTATTATTGGACATTTATATTTTCTTATAATTATAAATGATATGAGTAAAGGAGTGGAATCAGAGGTGAGGCTTTTTGCAGAGGATTTTTTTCTATATGCAATAATAAATAAGTTACAAGGTTGTGAGCAACTCCAACGTGACCTCTATAATGTTGTGAGATGGACAGCAGGCAATGGTATGTTGAAAAACGGGGTTAAAAGTCAGGTTGTGAGTTTCACAAATAGGAAAAGTCCTCTCAGTTTTGATTACTGCGTTGATGGGGTGAAGGTTCCTTTTGGGGATCATTGTAAGTATCTAGGTGTTAATATAAGGAAAGATCTTCTTTTTGGGGTAATCACATAAATGGGATCGTAAATAAAGGGTACAGATCTCTGCGCATGGTTATGAGGGTGTTTAGGGGTTGTAATAATGATGTAAAGGAGAGGGCATATAAGTCTCTGGTAAGACCCCAACTAGAGTATGCTTCCAGTGTATGGGACCCTCACCAGGATTACCTGATGCAAGAACTGGAAAAAATCCAAAGAAAAGGAGCTCGATTTGTTCTGGGTGATTTCCGACAAAAGGGTAGCGTTACAAAAATGTTACAAAGTTTGGGCTGGAAAGAACTGGGAGAAAGAAGACGAGCTGCTCGATTAAGTGGTATGTTCCACGCTGTCAGTGGAGAGAAGGCGTGGAATGACATTAGTAGACGAATACGTTTGAGTGGCGTCTTTACAAGTAGGAAGGTAAAGTTGGAATTCAAGAGGACGAATTGGAGCAAATTTTCATTTATAGGAAGGAGAGATAGTGATTGGAATAAATTACCAATAAATCTCCAATTTCTTTGAAATCATTTAAGAAAAGGCTAGGAAATCAAAAGATAGTGAATCTGCCACCTGGGCGACTGCCCTAAATGCAGGTCAGTATTGATTGATTTGATTTATCGCTCTACATGTTTGGTCTTAAAATATTTTCTCGTATCTCCCATATTTATGGTTTCGATTGAGTTACGATATTTGAATGGGGTGAAATTTGGGTACATCTTTAACATTTTACATTATTTTTCACATATTTATGTGGAAGCTAGAATCATGAAATTTGGTTCACATATAGCCATTGGTCGTGTCAATGTGCGTGCCAAATTCGATTAATCTCTCTTTCCTATAAGTATGTCAAACTAAGTAGCATACGTGTAAAATGCAAAAAATTTACGAACAATCGAAATATACAGCCATATCCACCCTGTAAGGGAGAGAGAGGCGACAAAATGTCACAGGATTGAAGTTGTAGATCACTTCAAATTGAACGGAGATTTTGCCATCCGTGTTGTGATAGGACTGACCGTTTAGCAGCGAAATACCTCGAAACGAAGGTCTGTACCGCCATTAAATTGCCTCCATATTTCGATATTCTTCGGCTTAAAAAATGAAAGATTTAATGATCTTGGAAGTTGTCCGTAGGTTACCGGCTAAAACGTATAATATTTTTAATTTCAATTTTTTAGCTCGTGTGGTAGATTGTAAATCAATCTTGATTTTGGGCGAGGGGGTAAAATTGAGGACTTCAGGAAACTATAGCTAAAAATATATGCAGATGGTCATTATTACCCCTCATACAGAAAGCTGTACGAAAATTTTACCAAAATAGTCAATTCACAGACACACGGTCGTTACGATTTGATTTATATAGATAGGTAAGCAATCTGCTCCACGTATAACACCTTTTGGGCTATGTCCGCTAGACCTAACCTGAGAAACCGACATTTCATGGTATCTCCCTTATTAATCCTCCTGTTGAAAAAATGCACATGAGAAAGAAAATAGAATTGGATTGCCATCAAGTTTGTTCGATCTCCAGTCAGGTGGGTCTTGTACTTTATATATTGTAGGAGAGTAGAATAACCATTTCGATTCGCTGTAAAACCGCAGTTCATTCCAGGAATTTAAAATGTTATTCACCTTAAAACCTACCCTTGGGCAGGAGGATGCTAAATATAAAGTTTGGTTCAAATATCTTCACTAGTTTTCAAGGTGTAAGAAATACGCTTTACACGTACCCGCTCTTGCGTTAAGTCCGGTGGGACTTGTACCGAAAAACGGTCCGTTAATGATGTCTCCCTTATTAATCCTGGTATCTAAATGATGCACATGAGAAAAAAGGTTTAGAAATTAAATTTAATTAAGGCAGATAGATTTCCATTAAGTTTTGTTGTGTATATTTTGAGCGAGTGCAAAATCACGGTTTCGGTTAGGTATAAACCCCAGTCAATTCATGGATTTAGATACATTATTTACCCTAAAACCTACCCAAGGACAGATGGATTCTAAATATGAAGTTTGTTGGAAATATATATAGTTGTATATAGTTATAGAAAGACACAGACAAACTAGCAGACAAACACACAGACAAACAAACAGACAAACAAACAGACACCAAATAAACCTACCGTTGGACAGGTGGATGCTAAATATAAAGTTTGGTTCAAATATCTTCAGTGGTTTTTAAGTTGTAATAAATACGCTTTACACGCACCCGTTCTTGCGTTAAGTCCGGTGGGACATGTACCGAAAAGCGGTCCGTTAATGATATCTCGCTTATGAATCCTGTTACCAAAATGATGCACATGAGAAAAAGTTTAAAAATTAATTTTCATTAAGGCAGATAGATTTCCATTAAGTTTCGTTGTGTAAGTTATATTTTGAGGAAGTGCAAAATCACGGTTTCGGTTATCGTATAAACCCCCAGACAGTTCAAGCATTTAGAAACAATATTTGCCATAAAACCTACCCAAGGAGAGGTGGGTTCTAAATATGAAGTTTGGTGGAAATATGTCCAGTAGTTTTCAAGTTATAAAAGGGCAGACAAACAGACAAACATACAAACTAACAGACACCAAAGCTAAAAATTCTGCAGATGGTCATTATAGCACCTTAAACGGATAACTGTACGGAAATTTCGTCAAAATATTCAATGTACAGACACACGGTCGTAACGATTTTATTTATATAGATGATTATTATTATTATTATTATTATTATTATTATTATTATTATTATTATTATTATTATTATTATTATTATTATTATTATTATTATTATTAAAACTCTGAAATCACGTATTTCAGACCTCTCGTCTTTAAAGGACAACTTGTTAATGTACTGAAGTGTTACAGAAATTCTACACAGTCGACAATGCGAGAATCTCCACCAGCATACACAAGAGCATAGGAGCATTTGTTGTTTTATTCAGATGTAGAATATGGTGCTCCGTTGTAAGCTTAACTTGTTCCGCCGGTTTATTGCGAGGTTACTGTCACCCTGAGAAATTAATTTTGGAATAGTACGATATACTCCTAGAAGAGTAACTGCCTGGTCTCGTCTTATATGTGCCATGACAACGACTGACTGACTGACACAGAATGGAAAAGGTTAAAATACGCTCTGAGAGATTTTTTTCAATGAGTACTGTAGAGCTCATAGATTTTAATAACGTTCAGCTTACTTTCCTGGGTTTGCTCATAAATGTAGGATGAAATCAACTAGGCGGAAATGTTTGGGATGGATTTCCCACTACTAATAGCGTGGGTTACGTATGACGAGAAATACTCCTCGATGTTCTCCGAAATACATTTCTCTTTATTTCTTTTTTTTTTCTACTTTACGTCGCACCGACACAGATAGGTCTTATGGTTACGATAGGATAGGAAAGGGCTAGGAGTGAAAAGGAAGCGACTATGGCTTTAATTAAGGTACATCCCAGCATTTTGCCAGTGAAATTGGGACACCACGGAAATATCTGATATAGTTTACTCACCTGTAATCAGTGGGAATTTAAGAAACTCTTCCAATTGTTCGAAAGAATTATAATGAATTTAAGGCAAAATAGCTAAATTCAGGTGTTGACCCAACACAGAATAGCAATGTTCATGGATATCATCGCTTGATTCCTCGATTTTGTGACAGGTGGTGGGTGTGATGGTGGTGGTGATCGTTGCTTTGAGAGGAACTACAACGAGACAACTATCCTCTATTAACAATAATTAAAGGCAAAAGAAACGGATGAGGTCCAACACTTGGAAACATAAAAGTACCGCACAGAGAAAGCCAAGGGCCACATCGTGTGTGAAAATGAAAGACTCCCTAAGCCTCACAATCCTCATATCGTCGGGGAAAGAAAAGAACTGGACTTGACCGAGGGTGGTCGGATAGGATAGATGAAATTGAGGATCCTGGGACAAGTAAGTTGAAACGATGATAGGACTCAGCTAAGGTCCCCGAGGTCGCCAACCCACGCTCCCAAATTAAGAGCTCATGGGCCACTTTTAGTTGCCTCTTACGACAGGCAAAAGATACCCTGGATATTATTCTACGGCCCCCACCCACAGGAGGAACAAGTTGGGGTTACAAGCGAAATAAATAAACTAAATAAATAACATTAATATAAATGACAGCCTAAGGCACACAAACTAGCACATTCGTATAATACAACTATTTAACTAAAGTTCCTTTCACAATTCATTCATACGTATGCAATATTGATAAACTTGCCGCTATACGCTATTTATATTCTAAACTTATAATTTTTCTTCATCTTGAGCTTTTCCCAACTACCTGTACGGATATAGTCCAGTTCTACGGCTGGATGCCTTTTCAGACGCACACCTTATATGGGAGATGTAATCATTATCTTGCGTTTCTGAGTGTGTATTTTAGTACGATGTGTCGTATGTAAATAAAAATGCATTAAGACGAACATAGCTAGCTCCCGCGCTGGAGGAATTAACCAGGCACCGTCGAAATCACTGACACGGTTCAGAATCGAACCTGCGAATTTCTGAACTGAAGGCCACTTTACTAATCATTCAGCAATGGAACCGGAACTTGAATTTTAAATTTTATTATCAGTATTTTTTATATCCCGTAAAACCTTGACAAGACGATACCGTTTATTACAATATCCGGCGTAAAATGCCATTTTGTCCGGTCCCTTCATATTTCCTGTATGATGCCGGTATAACATGCTGTAATCTGTTATAACACACTTTGCTCTTTTACGAGGGAGTATTCCTATTAACATAAAAAAACAAATCTTCATTATCACTTAGACTTTTACACCTTCAGCGTTCAGTCCGTAAGCCTCTGTGAATTTACTGAACGCCTCCACAAACCTCTATTTGTAACTAGCACTGTGGCACGCGTATTTCCATAATTCTTTCTTTAAATTGTTATAAAGTGAGTTTGAATACCTTCCTCTTGGTCCCCTAGGTAACCTATCCTCCCCCATTCGCACCACATGTCTACAACACTGAAGCCGGCTTATGCATACAGTTTCATCAATCGAGTTAATTCCTAACTTAGATTTTATCTCCTCATTCCGTGTATCCTCCTGCCATTGTTCCCACCAAATTTTACCAGTGATCATTCCCGCTACTTTCACGTCTGCTAATTCTAAATTATGAATACGATATTATGAGTTCAGCCTGCTTACACTCCCGTAAAGCAAAATTGGTCTGAAAACAGACCGGAGTAAAGATACTTTCGTCCGGGAGCATACAAAATACCGTTAAATGCAACTGCAAGATCACGGCCTTAGCTTCGCTGCACCTTGATTCACTCCCATTCACATACTACCCCACTGGGATAATACATATCCGTTCTCCCAGCTTACTGAGTGGTCCGAAGTGATGCAGAAATTCAGGTGGGATGTATGACAACATACTCCATACACTCCAGACTTAGCGCCATGCGATTATCATGTGTTCGGTAAGCTGAAAAAGGATCTCGGTGAACCACAATTCCGAAACGATGAGGAGTTGAAAGCAACTGTCTCCAGCTGGAGGTGATTTCCATGTATCCTGAATCGAAAAGTTGGTTGACCGTTCCGAGAAATATTTACAGTCTCTTGCGAACTATGTGGAAAAGTGAATTTACATTTTATGTTGTAATAGCCGTGTTCCCTATGTGTAGGTGGTTTCATAAATGGCCATAACTTGGAAGTGCAACTTACTTTTAGATTCGCCCTCGTAAGTGTATATTTCTCCGGCAGCATTTTTCAAGTAACTGAGGTATACTGAAAATCTGATTCTGACAGCCCTTATGTGATCTAAGACCACACTTATTGTCATGATTTTCATCCAAATTGCTCTCAACCACTGATTACATCCTTCATTCCAAAATGGCAGTGAACACCTTGCGTGGTATGCTGATCAATAAAATACCTAGATAGTTGTTGCGATTCCTCCCGTTCCCCAGCTTATTGATAGGTCCAGTTATCGATTCCGTGCAATCAGATGGTATCTTACTAACACCGCGTGCTAATCCTATTATTCCTTGGAGCCATCCCTATCTTCCCAATATATTTCACCATTCTGGGTCTAATTTTATCTATACCTGCTGCTTTGTGGAAATGGAGTTTATTTACCATTCACTCCACTTCCTCCACCGTAATTCCAGTAACATAGTACTCCTTCTCATGAGCTTTGTTGCTCTCGATGCCACCAGAAATATTTCCTTTAATATTGAGAATATTTTGAAAATATTCCATCCACCTGCCCAGTATAATCAAATTTCCTGTGGCTATTTCTAGCCGAGTGCAGCCCTTGTACGGCAGACCCTCCGATGAGGGTGGGCGGCATCTGCCATGTGTAGGTGACTGCGTGTTATTGTGGTGGAGGATAGTGTTATGTGTGGTGTGTGAGTTGCAGGGATGTTGGGAATAGCACAAACACCCATCCCCCGAGACATTAGAATTAACCAATGAAGGTTAAAATCCCCGACCCAGCCGAGAATCGAACCCGGGACGCTCTTAAACAAATGCCAGTACGCTGACCATTCAGCCAACGAGTCGGACACCTGCCCAGTAATTCCCACGTATCTATTAAGAGTTCGTCTGTTTTACCCGAAACACCACTCATTTCCTTTTCCTTCCCTTTCTAATAACGTTTATTACTGTCCAGAAATGTTTTCATTTCGCTTGACCTAGCCTTTCTATGTTATTACCGAAATCTTCCCATGAATTCTTCTTTGATTCATCAGTTATTTGTTTTGCATTGTTTCTTTCAACCACGTACAATTCTCCGTCTGCACCAGTCTTTGTTTGGAGCCATTTCCGATTTTTAGCAAGGCTCAGATAAAATGGATTCTTTCCTTTGACGGAAGTTTACCCATAAACCTGAAGAAACCTCTAAACTTTAACTGGAGCTTGCGGGTAGGTAGTGTGTGTTGATATTCGGACGTCGCAATCAGTTTATCTTAACCTTGCCACGGCGGCTCTGCAATATGAAAAGAGTAAACAGGTGGAATAATACTGTAAAGGCGAGGAGGGGCCAATTTAGCATTTTCTAAACAAATTGTTCCTAACCAATGTACAAATGATGGAGAAGTAAGTGAGAGAAGAAATCTTTTGACCACATCCCATACTGGTTTATCTGATCAGTCCTAATATTGCATTTAAATTATGCTCAATTTATTAACTCTGAGATTGTGAGTGTGAAAAAGGAAAGCGTTTTCCTTATCGGATTAATTAGAATGCAAAATCGGGATGAAAACACAAATCTTAACTAGAAAAATAGTCGCCTAGTTGCAAAATCAGCTGACAAAAGTGTGAAAAATGAGCTTTTAGCGCCATTGGGTATATTTTCGCGTTCTCCAGCGATTAGTGAAAGACTAAGGGTGCAAAACCAACTACGACGTTCTCAAAATGAGCTTAGAAAGAAGGGTTAGGCTGCCAAACCAGCTAAGTGTCACGCTTGTTCGGACGCAGAACCAATGAAGTGGCCAAAGGTTGCAAACCAGCTAAGTTAGGTACATCGATTGCCCGCTTCGCACCATACGGATGCCAAATGTTGCTGTGTTCCGCATTGTACCCTTGATCGATTATTATTTTATAGAATATCGATAGCGTCGCAGAAGTAGTGTTAGGTAGGCAGTAATGGTACTGCTTATGTTGGTAGTACGTGAAAGGAGAGTCACTATCATTTTTTGTGGACGATGGAACAACGGCTGCAATCACAAGTTGAGTGGGATGCTAGAATAGCTTTGATGTTCCAAGTGAGAAAAGGGAGGAGATCGGCGAACTGAGATTTACAAAGGCAGAAAAGAGGCTGTCATGAACCACATAAAATCATTTCAACCACTTGGAAAGCACAACTCTAGAGACATAAACTGTGAGCGAGTATGCCTGCCCAGTGAGATTAATGTCAAGAAGATGTGGTCAATGTTTTGTGAAGCTAACTCGAGTGATCTCCAGGTCAAGTATGACTATTATCTCAAAATATTCAATACAGAATTTTCGGTGCTGCTTCGGTGGAACACTTCTTGTACCTGCTCGTCGTTGAAGCAGAGGATTGCCCGCTCAAAAACGCACGAGGAGAAAACTGTGCTTCAAACACAGCTGATGGCTCACAAATTACACGGTGAAGTTTTCTTAAAACGTCTTTAAAAAGACAACGACAATGAGCTGACAATAATTTACGACGTCCAAAAGAATCTAGTTCTTCCAAAGTTTACGGATCAAGCTTCGTACTGCGCTCGACAGATGTATCTGTACAATTTCACAATTTTCGTAGGGTCGTCGAATGCAAGTTAAACCTCAGACAACGTTACTGCCTACATGTGGCTTGATTGCGAATTTCCGAAAGGCTCAAACCAGATTGCCTCCTCGGTGCATCACCAACTTCTCAACTTAGACCTGATCAATCGAATAACATTGCGAATTTTCTAGGACGGCTGCGGTGGCCAAAATAAAAATACCACTATGATGGGCATGATTATCCGGTGGTTTCTGCATGAATCTCCGAATACATTGGAGAGAATCATTATATGGCTTTCTATCGTCGGACATTCATTTGTTCCACCAGACCGAGTTTTCGGCAACATAGAACGACAACTCCGCAAGCTTCCTGTTAATGAGGACCCTACTAAATACTTGGAAATCATCAAGAAATTTTCCATGCTGGTTCGTTTGGGAGATGATTGCACAGTACATGACTGGAAGACTTACGCCCAGAGCATCCTGAAAACCCCAGGAACATGGCACTTCCAGTTCCAGAAGGCCAAGAAGCTGATTTTTACGAAGAGCCTGACTAAAAATGTGTGCTTTGCAAAAGGAGAGCCTTTTTATCATTTTGAAGCGTGCCAGCCGAAGAGTCTTACTAAGAAAGGCAAAACGTTTACGAATAATCTCACTGTCGTCATCCCAAAAGGTAATGTCGTGAAAAAAGCTAAACTCGATGACTTGAAGAGACTTTTGGCTCTAAACTACGGAGATGAATGGGACCAAGTTTCTTTAAGGACGTGTTCACTCAACAGGAAAGCTTTACTGCAGATCCCAGCAGAGTAGCTGATCAAACAGACGACGTTTTCGAACTGCTGGACGACGCTGACGGAGGGAGTGCCGTTTAAAACTAAGAGTCTGTAACAATGTGATTGTGGTAGTGATGTACTCTATGTATTAAACAGAAGCTTAATGTTTGGATTTTGATAATATTGACAAATTAAATTTATTTCCCATTTCTACTTCTGAAAAAATATGACTTCGATTATCATCGCAAATATTATTAATAATTAATGTTAGTTCAATATCTTATAATGTAAGAGCCGCTATGTACAAATACTTTTACACCTATTTCAAGTCTCACAACTCGCATTTTAGGTGTTCCGAATTCCTAGCTTGGATCTTTCAAAAGTTTGCAAAACCTACTAAATGTGATGTTCGGTTGCAAAACCAGCTATCTGCAAACTTTAAATGTCTACGACTAAAGTTATTTTTCTCTGTTTTTTATCTTATTCGTACCTCTTTTAAACCGCTTTAAAACGGTTTTTGCAGTTTTCCCAAAATTTAAAAAAGTGCATTTAGCTGGTTTTGCAACTAGGCGACTAAGTCTGCTCGTCGATTTCTGTAGAAAAAGCATCGTCTAGGTTAAGGGCGATATCAAATATACTTATGCAATCTTAGCAGACTGTATCTATAATATGGTATGCTGTATTTTGTTCAACTACTGAACTTTAATAAAATGATACGTCAGTATGTAGTCACCTTGTCAATGAAAAAGGTACAAATAAAGTAATAACATTGCTTAGTTTATCCTTGCTAAATACGTTGCATCCATGCACTCCCTTGAACACAATAATATCAGGGTCTTACTGCACTGTTCTTCTTCTGATTCTTGTTATTATTACTTCCAAAAATTATAATTAAATTAATGGATGGAATATCCATATCCATTAGAACTATTACGAAACTAGGTATTATGTACATTATTTCCATTTATATCAAAACCTACAATAAATACATTTCAATATGGAACTCAGAAATTGAACGTCAAGGGATAATCCCGATCTCTCTAAGGAGAAAATCAGGAGGGATTAAAGTATTGCCTGGCTTTCGTTGACGACTTTCCTATACTCTCTGAATGTTCAGAGTTGGTAACCATTTAGATTAACCTCTTGGAAAGAGTCGCCAGCCAAACAAAGCTGAGGATCTCATCAGAAAAGACAAAATTCATGGCGAACATAAAAGACGGGCCAACAATCCTGGAAACAGAGATAGGACGGGTAGAAAGGGTCAAGAATTTCAAGCACCTTGGCGAAATCATACAGGTGATTGGACGAGAAGAAGCTGCGGTGGAATATGCGATCTCAAAACTGAGAGAGCGTACGGCCTGACAAATAATATCTAAATAAGAAATACTTATCTCGGAATGCCAAAATAAAACATTATAGCATCGTGGTCAAAACAGATATGCTGTATGCCAGTGAATGCCTCTCCTTGAATTACTAGGTAGATACAAGTTAGAGGTCTTGGAAGTAAGAACCCTTAGAAAAATTATTGGTGCTGTCCAAAATGAAAGCGGATGGAAACTTCGGAGCAACAAAGAAGTTTACCAGAAGGTGGAATAAATCTCGAAGACCATGCAGAAAAAGAGACTGGCGTTTCTCGCACATCTGTACAGAATGAATGCAAACAGATTTACCAAACAGATATTTGATTACTTCTGGAGAAAAATGACCACTATAAGACATCTTTACTATAGATTAAGAAACGAAGATGGGTATGGAAAGGTTAATTAGAATACATTTAGGAACACGATAAAAAATTTGGAAGAGGTTCAAGCCGCATGGAGAACTAAGAAGACCGGTACAGCCTCGACAGGTGAGCAGGCCAGCGAGCGCAAGAAGGAGTATTGGACACAGAGAAAACTCCGCACGAAGATATAGAGTTGTAGCTGATCCTAAGTGGTCCATTCGCTTGTGAAAAGGAAATAATCTCACCCGTTCTTTATCTCTCTCCCTTACACACATACACACACACGCAAACACACACAAACCTCTCATCCGACATCAAAGATACACTTCCACTCCATCAGTTCCTCCATTTCATAATTTTCACATTGCGTAAATGTTCAGATGGTATATCTTGCTCATTTCAGCTGAAGGGCTGTTCCCAACCGGAGCAAACCGACACTAATATCATGTATGATATACAGTTGTTATTGCAAAAGTAGGGGACAGGGAATTTGTTTCTTTTGTGAAACGTTGTAAGATAACTGGAGGTGGTGAAAGGGGACAGTTCAATTACGTTGGTTAGAGACTTACGGTGGAAATGTAATACTTGTCTTCAGATATATTTAATGGATGCTAAAGGTTTTGAAACTTTGTTACCTGATTTATTAATTAGTCGCTCTGTTCGCCTTTAAAATCTCTCCAGCTTGCTCAAGTTGCCATGAGCGTGGGTGTCAGGCAGGATGACCGTACGTTAGTACTGGCTTTACTATTGAAATGTAATTGGCTTGGAGATTTCGACCCCTGCACCCCGGTAGAATCTATCGGATGAATGCAGGGATCCTAAACACCTAATGTTTTTAATGACGAACATTTTGAAAGAATGTTGCCTGGCAGTGAGAGACTCTATTTAAACATACTGAACCCATGACCTTTTTGCCCTAAGAACATTATGCATAAATTAACAATTAAACTAAAAGTTGGATTCTTGATAGCATAGATTTGACACGTGACGAGGGGGTGATTACCTTCGGACCCACGCTCTGGGATACGTGACGTCAGCCACACGTGTCGATGGCGGAAGAATCTCAAGTCATTTTTGTGAACTATTTCAAAGCACGTGTACATGGCGTGATCCAAGCCAAGTCAAAAAAATATAGTGCCTATCAAAGGAGGTCAATCATCTCACAAATCGAACCCGTATACATTTTAAATGTCCATGAACACTACCGCCAGAAATGTAGCCAGCATGTAGTCACTTTCAAAACTCTTGAAATTACAGTTTAGTTAAGTCAGAAAATTTATAGAAATTTTCTTGGCGGCAAAGGGAGATATCCGAAGAGAGGGGGGAACTGTTATAAATATGAAGGGACGCCATGACGAAGTCTCCTTCTCCGGCATTTGTGATACAAAGCGGACGAAAAATTGTTGAGCTGCTCTGCGAAATCAAACAACAAAAGTAGACTGAGTTCAACGGCACATGTTAGCCATTATGGCTAGGTCTTGTCTCCATGAGGAGATAGTTTTCTTGAGTGAAATAATTGTACCAGATAGGACGGTCAAAGTACTGAATAAATTCTAATGTGATTAAGTAATTCGTGTGCGGAAATAATTATAGTCCATCGTGTGCGCTCAGCAAACAAGTGAAGGGTATTTTCTTTTTTTTATGCTTTATTCCAGGAAACCTGAAGAAACATAATGATCTGTACAGCCATGAATGTAAAAGTGGCTAAATAAAATGTCAGGGTCGCAGATGAGCCCTATGACGAACAATGGTGTGACTACATGAGGTAGGTGACTTTCCATCTTGTCTTATGATCTCTAAAAGTGTATTTGATTGGGGATATACGACGAAGTGCTCACCCCTACTAAGTTTTGTAAATGTGAGAGTACGACTAAAAGAGTCATTTGTTTTATTTTCCACTTGGATAAATTTTTGAAGTCTTGCGAGTGCCGTATAATGTTGTAAAAATTTATTGAATAGGGTTTCGAAGTGATATCACGTCCAATGTAGATCGTCATCCGTGTGAGTGTACTGCCTATATTTTGTGATGTCAAATTAAGATGTTCATTCGACGTAAATTTTTCCTGTCTGCAATTTGACGTTAATAATGTAGAAATCCGTGGTTACTCATTTTCAATCGAGTGGAAGCCCGCTGTCGGGTGAGAATCTAGGGTGATGAATTTGGTCACGGAGAGAAACGTTTTTCTAGGCCCATTTTAAACTGTGTCTGACTGACAATAAAAAGATCTAGTAGAATGTTTCAGTCATTTCTCGTAAAAATCAAGTTATTAAATACGATATCCTTTATGCGAAGTTATTCATGATTAATGCATTGTGCGATATTAGACGTCGAGATTTCTAGTGAGGATTTTATTCCAGTTCTTTGTCGATGATAATTGTGGAGCTGGGAAACAGAGGTTAGTTTTGTTGATATGAGATTTGTGAATCAGTTTGGACCTGTCATTGAAGCCGGGACATGGAAGCCCGAGGAATGTTTTATATGAGTTGAGATGAGATGTGCGAATCAGGTTAGAGTCCTGTCATTGAAGCCGGGAAACGATAGCCCGAGGTATATTTTATAATGTTGGGAATGGAAAGAAATTCATAGAAATCCATAGCGGTATTAATTGGCGACGCGTATAATTAGTGTGGGCATCTTGAAGCATAATCTGTGCATTTTGTTGGTTAGAATATCGTATTTGTTTAAATTATGTCGGCAGAGTTTAAAAGGTGAGCATTTTGAGAAGCCAGTCAACTGGAACAAACCAGGTGTTTCATGTTACTGCCAAGCGAACTTGGGGACGAGAGGCCTCAGCTGTGATAACGGGACAGGCGTGGAATTGAGATTGTACTGTATTCTCCGCCGGGGAAAACGTTAAAATGCTGGATTTAGTTGAAATTAATAGCCGGTAATGATCTGAGTATTGTGAAATACTGTAAAATTTGTTTAATTGGGACGTAATGAACATTTGAAATCACGAACTTTGAGTATAAGGAACAGAGTAACCAAATTCAGGGTTGTCCAAAATATAGAGCGATGGTTGTGATGATCGGTTTGTCTGTGAGGGGTGTGCAAAATTCATAAATGGTATGACGAGATATGACATCGTAATTACATGGCGAGTTGTTTGGTTTGTACGTAGATTCATAGGATATCCAAGTGTTAATAACGGTTAGGACTAGATTAGATTTTAAAGTGTGAAATCATGAGACAAGATATATAACTGGACATGAATTATGTAACAATTCTTTTCCAGCCAGACAAACATCACAAGATTGAATTCACATAACAGCTGCGTAGAAATTTGTGAAGAAACCAGAGTCCGCGGAGATAAAATTTACTGTTCTTTAACATTTCGCTAAATCATTTAAATTTATTTAATTATTAAATTCAGTGAAACCGCATTTTGAAATAACTTTAATCAAGCGAATATCTTGGAGATGCATTCTGGAAATTTTAGTTTGTTTTCTGGGGAATATTAAAATGTAAAGTAACGATTAAGGGGACATATCCGAAGGAAATGGATTTTACTGCCACAAAGTTTGTGAGCATTGCTATTGTTGTAATTATTGAACTTTGATTGATTGAGCAGTGAATGTGCTGGGGATAGTAAAGTGGATACTTTGGTCATCAACCCATGTAACTTAATTGTGTTTAGCCTTCAGCCTAGAAACTTGGATGGTCAGGGGGTCATCAACCTCAGTGTCTTGGATTAGGGCCATATGCCGTTGTAGCATCATTTCCTTGCGGTCATCATCCATAATGACTTTAAAGTAACTTAGAAGATTAGATGTCGGTCCATGACATAGACGCAGGTCACATCGATTCAATTAAGGGTCCATGCCGTAGAACCACTGTGTGGCACACACCGATTGGACTGCCTTAATTATATCCAGAGTCCAGAGTTCGTGTTACGAGGGCTGGACCATAACGAATCACTATGATGGTACATGTGGTCTCACATGGAAGCCGAATTTAAGGATTTCCAGACTTTCCTTTCTTAAATGATTAATAATTGAGACAATGGTTTCTAGTAAGAATGCCCGTCAGGCAGTTACGTTAAAGTCTCACACCAGTGTTCTGACCTTTATGTAAAACGATTGTGGTGTCCAGTGGACACAATTGACTTCTATGACACCGTTGACATATCAGATTGCTTCAGAATTTTCCTGAATAAATAGGAATCTTTTAAATAGACCTTTCATTCCAGTAGAATGACGAAGAACCCGATACGACCCAAGAGACAGATCTCATGAACTTTGCTGATAGGTAAGAAAGGTAGGTATCCATCAATATGGACCAAAGAGTTCAATACACAATTACGTTTTAATTGACTGCGATTGAGGAATCTGAGGATATCTATTATCACTGTAGGAAGCATGTCATTTTAAGTGCAATATACTTATATTTGAGTTCTTATATCTCAACGTTTTGTTTCGATTATAAATTTGTGTTTGACAGACTGGATGACCTTTCAGCATACCCATCCTAAATATCAACAAAGAAGCGCATCAGGTAACTGTAACCATAGCAGCATCTCGAAAGTCAAATGCAACTGTAATGCTAATTTTAAACAGGAAATAACGTCATCTAATGACACACATTGCTTGTATTCTGCTATGTAGTACTGACTTTTGGGAACTTCGAAGTTTGTGGTTTGTGTCGAAGGATATTTAGTACAATGTTAAGACGTGTTTAATACGTCCAATAGTTGAATTTAAATCTTACTCTGTTTCTTTGTTATTAAATACAGTTACAATCAATTGAGTCACTCAAGTACACAAATGACATACAATGACATGAATACAGCTAATAAAGTAAATACAAATTACAGGAGGAAAGTACATAGCACTTAATACCTTTAACGACATTTCTAATAAGAATGAATGCAAATAGATGCATATAATGGGAAATATTGACCGCAGCCAGTAACCAAATCTCAATACCACAATACTAAAAAGTCTGGTCGTATTTTGTTCCCTCTTAATTTACATAAGATGAAACCGTGATTTATAGTTCTTCGTAATTGGTTATGGTCATTAACCTTGTCTTCGACTATATTGGGACGTTAATGTATGGTAAATGTTGAGTGTAAATGAATTAATGATCAACTATATACAGGTAAACAAAACATAAAATTTCAATATCGATCAAGGATTTAAATGCTTATCTGTGTGGCAAATAACTTCGGGCCAAAAATGAATGGAAATGAAAACAAATTATTTTAAAGAAAAATCTGCCACAGCGCCCTTCACAATGGCCTGATCACTTGTCAGAGAGAGAGATTATGCAATTTGTATACATCCTGATCGCAACATTTGAATTTCTCCAAAAGTGAAATTCCAGAAACTAAATTGGAAGGCAATATCAGCAATACTTGCTAAGACGTTAATCATAGTTTATTAAAACATGTGTTTATATACATGGGAAACAAAATAAGCCGATAGCTGACGAGATCCTGTAAAGAAATGACAGTTTTTCATCACTGCATATACTGTAAACCAATCGATCTCCGAAAACCGTAGAAGTAGATAGAGGGACGTAAAGGACTATAATATTATTAAACCAATAGAACTCGATTGTTGATTTTCAACTTTCCTCGCCAATCCCTACTGTGAAACGTTTTTTCTTACACAAACAACCCACGTACACTATCAAGTATAGTTCAGATTTTACAACGCCTATACACTGATCGCCTGGACAGTCAGTAAACAGGTCAGAATATGAGTTTGGAATTATCCCGGATTATGTCTTAAACATGCCGATTTGAATAAACCATGTTTAATATTTCAACTCCCGTGCATTGAACAGACACGATTTTATGTCTGGGCATATGGTTATATACTATATTCGACGTAATGATAATAATTTTATTGGCTTTACTTCCCGTTTTTATTTTGCTATTCTGCTTAACGTCTCACCGACACGATGCGAGCTCACAGCTGCGCGCTCCTAACCGCACGGCCAACTCGCCCGGTTTACTTCCCACTAACTTCTTTTACGGTTTTTCGGAGACGCCAAAGTGCCGGAATTCAGTCCCGCAGGTGTTCATTTACGTGCCCTTAAACCTACTGACACGAAGCTGACGTATTTGAGCATCCTCAAATAGCACCGGACTGAGCCTGGATCGAACCTGCCAAGTTGGAGTCAGAAGGCCAGCGCCTCAACCGTCAAGAGCTACTCATCCCGCCTACAGTATATGAAACGTAATCAGTTTTACTGGGAAATTATACTATTCAATTTTAGGAAGTTTACTTTTGATGATAGGAAACCTTTCACGTAGTTATAGGAGCCCATTCACGTGTTGTTGATGTGAGAGAGAGCCGCCGAATAAGTGGCTGCGCGGCTTGGCTCAAGTTGCTATTAGCTTGCATTCGGGGGAGATAGTGGATTCGAATCCCACTATAGGCAGCCCTAAAGATGGTTTTCCGTGGTCTCCCATTTTTACACCAGGCAAACCATGGAGCTGTGCCTTAATGAAGGCCACGGTCGCTTCGTTCCAACTCCTAGACCTTTCCTATCCCATCGTCGCTAGAAGATCTATCTGTGTCAGTGCGACGTAAAGCAAACTGTACCAAAAAAGAAAAAAAGACAGAATGTCAAATATTATGGCTATGAAACTATTCACAATGACTATCGTAATAAATGTAGCTCATCCAGTTGGGCAGCAGTCAGTTTGTCATATCCCAGAGTGTTGCGTTATATTTGCTAGTTTGATTGCTATTATTATTTCATTGAAATCGTTTGAAATGGGATTTTATGGCCTGTATATGTTAGGGCCTGTAACTTCTGTTTAAATCTAATGAAGTTTCCTCTTCGCTCGGATATGTTGGTGTTTTAATGGGAAATGCAACGAAATTTTCAGCTACGAAATAGCAATGGAGTTTTATAACTGATGTGTTATTTGAATGAAAATCGTAGCTATATATTTCCTGCATTCTTAGACATGCATACGTTATGCAAACTTTTAATTGAAGGTAATTAATACTGATGTACGCTACGTAGCCCATGTAGTAACCCGCCCACTGAACGCGGCTTATGTCAAACTTGTATTAAACACAGTACCATACATGGATTACTGTAGATTTACTTTTTTTTCTAAATATAGGCCAGTAAAATAATGAAATGGCGTATGGCTTTTAGTGCCGGGAGTGTCCGAGGACATGTTCGGCTCGCCAGGTGCAGGTCTTTCGATTTGACACCCGTAGGTGACCTGCGCGTCGTGATGAGGATGAAATGATGATGAAGACGACACATACACCCAGCCCCAGTGCCAGTGAAATTAACCAATGATGGTTAAAATTCCCGACCCTGCCGGGAATCGAACCCGGGTCCTCTGTGACCAAAGGCCAGCACGCTAACCATTTAGCCATGGAGCCGGACATAGGCCAGTATATAATGGCGATTAAATAGTTAATTAAATAGTTAACAGTCTTCATTTATTTACCAATGACAACTCAATTAAAGCTGTCCGATTTAATTACCTGGAACATGAAAATTGTCATACTCCATCAATATCCACAGTAATGTGTATATGATGAGTGTTCTTTTTTACTGGTCGTTCAGGAAATGCAATTACGCGAGTGTTAGGCACCTCCTTTAAATATTTATTAGAATCTCGATAGTTAGAATAAATCCATTCCCCATACTCACTATATGCTGCAAGAGCCTCACAATGTGTGAGATGCGCAAAATAATATTGGCGATCCGATTGAGTCTGACATCTAGTTTAAAGATTACTCCACGCAACGATATCATTCAAGTCTCTAGGAGTATTCTAGTTAAAACCGATTTTATAATTCTTATACGTGAACTTCAGAACTATTTTAGCCTGCAAAAGTCTACTCTCTATATCTAGAGGAACATTTCATTCATCTGACTGTTCTATTTCGATTTTGAAAGCTGAAAGTTCATTTTGTAAACAAATCTAGTCGTTTGGAGATATTAATGTAAGAAACATTTCTAAAAACCCATACCTTTTTAAAATGTGCCTGCTGGAATTTGTTATACCTTTTCAGTACACGAGGTAAGTTATGCTTTCAGTTTATTTCATCAAATTTAGTATTGCCGTCTTACATTGCTTCTCAGTTAACGCCCTTGATTGTTGATGTTTTCATGTAGGCTCTACAGCGTTTAAGAGGATATTAATTCCTTTTCATTCAAAGGCTACAAACAGACGCATACTACTAGAGAACGGTGCTTCAACTTTCTAGTTTAACATGCAACAGTTATATTTCTCTAACTTGTATTAGGAGAGCAAATGTTAGTGGAACCAATGGTACGATTAGATCGTGTTTGGCATTCTAGAATGTAAGAGCTTCAGATATTTAGGATGTGGTATTAGCATTGAAGTCTGAGGCATGACAACGCAAACTGGATACAGCGATAGAACGCCAAGTGTCTTGTTTGTGACAAATGTATGCCACTTCGCGTCATATCGGAGATATAATAGATAATCCCCGTCAGGAAGTCGTAAAATTTAAGAAACGAGATTTCCACTTCCGGAGGTACACATAGCCCGGAGGTTCACTCAGTCTACACCAAAAATGAGTACTAGGTTAATTCCTGTTTGCAAAGGCGGCCGGGCGTAGAGCTAACCACTCTACCCCATCATGTGCCGAGGGTACGGATAGTGGAATCCTTTACTTACCACCCCTCCAAGGGCCTTCATGGCCTGTACAGAGATGACTTTGCTTTTCTGCTTTGCTTTTATTGGCACTGTATCATATTATAAGGGGCAGTCAAATGACAACCGAAAAATTACTACGACGTGACCATGTAATTGTTTTATTCAAAAGCAATTACCGAAAGCGTTAATAAATTTATAGCACTGGGAGACGAGACGATCAATTCCCATTTTGTAGAAAGAGGTAGGTCGCCGACGGATCCACAACCACACCCACTCTTGCACTGCCTCGTTCATATGAAACCGACGTCCATGCATGTCTTTCTTCAGGTGGCCAAAAATGTGAAAATCACAAGGTGAAAGATCCGGGAGGTATGGAGGATGTTGAAATATTTAAACAAGTCGTTGAAGCGTAGCTTTCGCCAGATTGGAAGTACGGGGGCAGAGATGTGCGCCCTTCTCGGAACCTTTGCCACTCGTGCAAACTTATCATGGACGTGCAGTGTTTGCCATACACAGCAGGCATGCGACGATAAATTTCGCGTACTCTCGCTCTTTCAGCCACCAGGAAACGAACCACACTTCTCTGCTCTTCTTTGCTTGCCTCATTCCTACAGATCGGCGAACACACTAGACCAGTCCGCACACCAACAAAGACATAACCCAAGAACTGCGTGCACCTTTGTGTTGCCACTATGCAGTTCTCCTTCCACAGCGATGGCAGTATGGATACGTAACAAAAGTGTTGTCACTTTTCGTGCGGAATATGTTTTATGGTGGGTGCTCGGTATTTTTATGACTGTCCCTCATATATATACCAGCCACGCGACAAAATCGCTGAACGCGAGTTACACGCTGTGGAAATGAGAAATGAGAATGCTCTGTTGGACGAAGGTCATCTCCCATATTAACTACATCGGGAATACAATAATTCGTCAGCAAATGGGTACTGTGTCAGTTGTGGATAAAATAAGAGAAAAATAGCTATTCAACTGCGGTGCAGCCATCCCAGGCTCTGCTGTAGTCACGGATAATAGAAAGATGACTTACCACTCCTTAGTATAGGAACTTCAAGTCGTTAAAGATTGAGTTTGCACCCCTGCCCTTCCTTCCCTCCCTGTCTCGGCGAGTGTACGTCCGGGTGCCGGAACATACAAGGGAAGAAGACGAAGAAGAGGATGATAGCGCCAGCATTCCTGCAGGCTTGGCTAACACTCTGTATACGGGGGGCTTGGTAACACGGAGCACTGGCAGCTGGTCAGTGGGACTTATCCTGTAGTCCGAAATCCCAGACGCCAGTGAACCCGCGCACAGAATTCCGCAGTGCCTTGACGGCTGATCGCACTAAGAAACCAATATTTCAGGAAAATGGACATGACTTATGTATGATACATGCTCATCACTAACATACACTGGAATCTTCAGCCCTCATCCTTGCAAGTGCTATCTACAATATGCCAAGTTTTACATGTAGGCATTTTCTATTTCTGCCTTTGTGGGGTTTGTCCTGATACTTACTAACCGATTACGCCGCTATGATACCTCATCACCTCATCTGGCCTGGTAGCATGCTGAGCATGGGGACAGGCAGATAATTCCTTCAGTATCACTTGCTCCCAATCTTCGCTACTGTCTCTTTGTCTTCTCAGAATTAGCAGCATGTCAGGGGTGATGAAGATTGTGCTGATCGCCTTGCGGGGAGGGTGGTATTCGTGGGCCCCTACGAACACACAAGCATAAGCTTAGTGTGAGAGCAGATGCTGGCGATGGTAATGGTGTTGGTGGGGGGGGGAGGCTGGCGGCGGTGAAGTATGACTGGACAACCATCCTTTATTAACACGAATCAAAAACTGGAAATGAAGGTATCAGCAAAAGCAAGGCAAGGGCCACGAAGGGTATGAAACACTCCCTAGGCTTAGGTAATCTAATACCGTCGGGGTCGTAAATCAACAAGAGTTGATCAAGGGTGGCCGGATAGGAGAGATGAAAGCGAGGAAACTGACACAATTAAGTGGAAACAATGCCAGACTCAGCACGAGGAAAGTTGGTTGCCAACCCACACTCCAAATTTCAGAGCCCTTTGTACACGGCAGGCAAGGGGTGCCGTCGGTGTATCTACCACCCCAATCCAAAGAGAGTTAAGTGAGGGCAGACTTCTGTGATTGTGTCTAAAATTTACATCTTTTAACATAAAGTATTATTAACGAAACGTCTCTTTCGTTGGTGATCATTTGCTAATAAATTTCCTAGTTTTGAGCACAATTTCCACATGAGCGAAAAGCTCATTTCGTTAGTTATCACTGTGACATGTTCATTTATTACGCAGTAAAACTACTTAATCGTTGGTATAAAATACATGCTTCAACGTTTTCGTAGGAATATCTCATTTTTACCTGATTTATAAATGTTAGGTTCCTCAATCTGCCAAAATTGATTTTAGTAAATAAATGTACAAATTATCTCTAAAAGAAAATATATGGTAAAAGAATTATACTTGAAAATGGTATAATTCAATTAAAAACCCTTGTGTAGTTTACAAAAAATAAGGAAAAAACATAAAGGTAAAACACCTAAAATAAACTACAGAGTGTCATTGACCTAACCAGGGCTGGGGGTGTGGCATGACGAAAGGTTAACGGACTGGCTAGCCAGCTGGAATCACGCCAGAGACAGAGTAACGATATTGCAACAGCTTGCATTCTATGTTAGAGTGGAGAGCCGTGAGCAAAAAGGACTTACTTAAGATAAGTTCCAAAAATCAATTTGTGAAGGTCATAAAAGGAAATAAATATTGGTGTTTATACATTTATGAATGTATTTGAGTGTAATTTCATAGAATCTGATGATGTTCTTTAAGAATGAAACATGTAATTCTGTTTTAATTATTTTATTTTAAGTATTTTATAGATGTAGTTGTTCAAAATTTGTTTAGACAGACTGAGGAACCTAACAGTTACAAATTAACTGCGCCGAAACTGAAAAGGGACGGCTTCAGATATCCCACATATTTGTTACCTGACAATACCAAGATCTTCTAAAACGTTGAGGTTCTTCAGTCTGTCGTATTTAATTCAGGACAAATAAAATGAGAAAATACTTGGAAAAGAAAGTGTTTATTAACAGAGTATACCCGAGAATGATATCATTAAATTAGAAACAGAGTCACATGTTTCTTTCTGGAAAGAACATCATCAGATTCTATCAAGTGTTACTTTTTATTATTATTATTATTATTATTATTATTATTGTACCTGGTGGTACACCTCTACGCCGCACGTTTAAATCGTGCGCCAATTAGAACTCCTCTACTGGAGAAACACTGAACTTGGAACTAGACCAAATAAATTTTTCCTCTGAAGATGTCACTGTGTGAATTTCGACTTGTTTTTGTTTACTATTTTTTTCAGGAAGTGTGGACATTCTCTCATAGATGTCTCTACTAAAAACCTATGATCATGCACCCTGGTGCGAAGTGAAGGAACTTTATTTGAAGACATTTTGTATTCATAAATTTTTTCTTTACTAAATTTTGTTCATTCATTCTTGGGTTGGCAATATTTATCTTTTCCTTCCGCCAGTTTCGAAGTTAACCAATCAATAATTTCTGTAATTCATTTTCAGCCAATCCCGTATTTCTTCTTCGATTTTGTGTGTACCTTTTGATGTTAACCAATAAAATTCCGTGGGTGTGTCTTGATCATTCATGAAAGGTCTCGAACCTTCCCCGAGGGTATAATACCTGCTGATTTTCTTGTCTCTCGGCCACTTGTGTAACATCTAACCCTGTGTATGGAGGTGTAGCAGGAGGCGGGAGGTGCCTCTTTCTTCAGGCAGCTGTTCTTCAGTAAGGTAATGGCAGCTTAACATCTTATTCCTTGCTAGCTCAGCAGTTTAACCCGCGGGAAAGGTCCGAAACCTTTACCATGTAACCCATATTTACAAATATGTAAATTTCTACCAGTTTATGTAAAAACTTAAATTGGTAACTGTAATTCGGGGATAGAGAGTGATTTACCCTCTCGAGCTCCCCTTCATATTGGTTTGAGGTGACTACGTTTTGGTAACTGATTTTCTTCTTTTCCTCAATGCTTTAAATTTCTTCCTTATACGAGTCACCTCCATAGTTTGGGAATAGCCCCTGTTTCATTGGCCTAGTGCCTTTTAGGTTTTAAAATGTATATTTAGGAGTGCAACTATACGCCTCCATTCTTTTTGGTATTCCGGGCCATTTACTTAACCTGTTCTTTTCCTGCTAAGGCCTAGTAGATTGGGTACAAGATACCCCCGTGTCATTGTTGTAAGTTGTGCCTTGATGGCAATCAATAGTAAAGTCTGATATTGCCTTGAATAGGCGTGAAAAACTGAGAGCGTGTTAGCTCTTTTCCAGTGTGTAATAGTGCCTCTGGGAGGCTTGAGGTTAAAAGTTGGGAGAAAGTGCTCCAGGTATTAGGGGTTTTCTGCCCTTTGGTAAATATGTGTTTGTGAGCTGAGAGCTCAGAAAATGTAAAGGGAGGGCTTGAAGCCCAAGTTCTGGTTATACCACCAATCTTATCTTTCATAGAGTTAATTTTTGCTACTTGTACCTATTGCATTGTTTCTTGTGGTTCAAAAAAAAAAGAGAAAAAAATATAACCTTGTTACAGTTTTAAATTAACTTTGATTTTGGTAGTTAGACCCATTCACCCCGGTACCTTCTTTCACCTCTGCTGATCCACTAAACCACGGTAACAATTATTATGATTATTATTAATATTATTATTACTATTATTAATTTATGACTATCATTAATACCTGCGAAGACCTTTATGTCGAATTTCTGAGTACTCTCTCATATTAAATATTGAAATATTTGGACTTATATTAATGAAGTACTTTTCTTGTGTTTCCTCTCTCATCATTATTCCAACTATGCAATGCATCATCCTTGAAGTCACGCAAGCTGACTTCTTTACCGGTAACGGTTGCGTTACTTCATGTTCCGGCGACGTCACCTGCTGTCGCTGAATTGTACTGTGTACGTTTCTCTTTCCAGAAATACATTCATGCGATGTGGAAGAACTGAGTTGCTATATTATTATCCTTGGAGTCAGCTCTCAAATCCATCCTCCTTTTCAACGTGGAGGGCGAATGCCCCAGAGAACGATTGAAGCAGTGCTTGCTGTCAACTTACAATAAATGCAGACCTAAATGTTATTGGTCTGAAGCCCAATATGGCGCTCATTGATCGAAAACGTGGATTCTGTGTCAGCACGACAATGCTAGAAAGGAACAGAATAATAATAAAAAGATGCAAATACAGCGCTGTTTCTACTTGTGTACGTTCATATTTAATGCATGTGTACTAGGTTCTTTCTTCCATTATTTGCAAAGAACTGAAGTTCTCCTCCATCTCCAACGTCACAGAGATCTCCACTCGTTTGTCTCCGGATATTTATGACCCCAGAAAAATGTGTGTCTCTATACTACAATGCCCCCAGAGCTGTTGGTCCACAGGTTCATCAATTCTAATAATCACATGATACTTCCCATGCTTTACTCTTGCAATTGTCAGCATAATGAAGCTACTTCAGTATATATAATGAGAGTAGAATGTAATTAGTTGCCACTGAAATCTGTTTGAAAACAGAAAATGGACTGAGGGTGAAATCAACGGCATTGTACAGCAGACAGGGAGCAAAGCAACCTTAATGAAACCATAACAATGACTACTGAGGCATTATATCCTGAAAGCAGTAGTAATTTACAATCAACAGGTGTCATTTATACTACACCAAAACCTTTTACAAAGTAGTATTGAGGTAAACACCCTCATTGTATGCCAATTATATATGCGTAGGTCAATGGATTGACGTGTTTATTCGTACGAGCACGAGGGGAAAGCTGTTGTTATCGAAGCCGTGAGCGGTACGTACTTCTAAAGGTTAATGGTCAACGCCAAAATGGTTTGATGCAACAGTGCTACAATTTTCCCATTTCCGTGTGTTTCTAAGCATGTGTACTGCGTGAGAATGTGAAAATCATTGAGTAGGCAGATATATTATTTTCTACAAAATTACGTAATTGATACTTCATACGTAGTAATTGAAATAAGTTTTTACTGTTTTCTTTATATCAAATAAATACTTTCATGTTGAGGATTATTGCCAACGACAAACGTTCTTGTTACATTAAGATAGCACTTTGCCAATATCTTCCATTTATATCAACTTGACAAAAAACCCCCCAAAAAAATATCATTTTTATGGCATATTTTTGTAGTTGAGAGAGTTTGATGAAAACCACTGCGGTTTCAGTCTAGATTCGGCTGTTGAACTAGTTTTCCTTCATTCATAAAGTTCAGTAAACGAAAAATGTTACGAGAGGGTAAAACAGTACTATTTACGTTTCTATGATGTGGATCAGGTGCAGGAATACGAGGGCATTCTGGATCATGAACAGTTCTCACCTGTGTAATCAAAGGAATTTGCGTGGATTCGGTGAGAATGGATAGAAAGAGCTCTCGGTTTATAGTAACTACAGGGGTTAGACAAGGCTGTGCTCTCTCATCTTTATTGTTCATAGTTTACTAGGTAAACAATTTGTAGAGATTCTTCCACCTGAGCGAAAGCCATAAATGTAGAACAAAAGGAATTGATTGATTGATTGATTGATTGATTGATTGATTGATTGATTGATTGATTGATTGATTGATTGATTGATTGATTGATTGATTGATTGATTGATTGATTGATTGATTGATTGATTGATTGATTGATTGATTGATTGATTGATTGATTGATTGATTGATTGATTGATTGATTGATTGATTGATTGATTGATTGATTGATTGATTGAAGTCATTCACTGAAAGGTATAAAATAAAATAGGAGGGATTCAATTGGATAACCATGTGCTAAGCAATTGGTACATGCTGATGACTTCATCTTAATGATAGACGACTCTGCGGAATGCAAGCAATGTAATATCCTGGAGCGTGAAATCGAATGCAATAAGTATAATACGACTAAATTGATAACAATATATATTTCGGATATTTTGAGTTTCGAGTCTCCAGGAAATCTAAGATGACTGAATGGCATGTAGGCAAGTCCTAAAAATCTGAAAAATGTGAGTGTACGGATTGTATTCTCTCAAGATGGTACAACACTGAATGAAATCAAATCAATGTGCAGAAAAGCCAATAATGTGAGCTCTGAGTTGGATTTACGATATTCTTTGTGAATGAAATGAGCTCTTCTAATATACCTTAAATCAGATATTACGTTTCATACAACTTTTCCATCACAGATATCTATCATTATTATTATCATCACCTGCAATACCGTGATGCCAAATCTCAACTTGGTTCTGCAAGTAATGTTTGTACTTGGATACTTGAAATGGAGATATTCTGTACGACTCTCTTGTGAAAATAGCAGATACAGTCTTATACCTGGTTAGATAGTACAGGTGTTATTGTGTGTATAATAGGATATGGAGGATTTGATATCACATAAAAAGTAGATCCTTTCCCTGTATTTAATTTTCACTATGTGTACGAATGTGGAGTAAAAATACTTATCCACTGAAGACAATTCATTGATAATTCAAGCATAGACTGAGATGTGCCCTGTGTTACCCTCCAAATTTGCTATATGCTGCTACATCAGCCCTACAAACGACTCGCTCTCTTTGTAGAAACGTCGACTGGCATGTGCTTAATTAGAATAATTGCCTTGTAGCTCTTACCTCGTTCTAGAGCAGAGTGTCGGTTCATTCGCCTGTTTACTGCTTGCTACCCGAGTACACACGACATTATTTGACGAAACGTTCCTAATTACGTGCAACGAGCTCACATCGGCCTGCCTTTTCCTTAATTACCAGGTTTCTGCGATGCCTTACAGTAGGTCATTCTGCTACGTTTGGCAGTGGTGACAGATGTTACTACTTTGTGAATTGTCCAGCGGAACAAACTTTAAACATCTGCACTGCATATTATTACCATTCTTACAATTCCATTTGTTCACAGTATATTAAGGGAAGTTTGAAAGGCAAAAATGTGAATTTTTTGTCATTTTCCAAAATAAGTCCTACAATATTATTTAGTGTTTCATGAATAATATTGTATATAATTTATCTCTGTGTGACTGCTAGAAGAATTTTATTTTTAATTTTATAACATTGCTTGCATATCCATCAGGCTGGTTGATTTCGGACATGCATCTCTTTATTTACGAATATCTCTGAAACTACTGCACGTAGAAGGCTGTGGTTTTCGCCTATCGATGGAGAATACTCGGCGCTCAATTTCGGTTACACTTCTATTTCAAATATGTCTGCCGTTATGCTTGTTTTTGTGTAAAGAATGTTGAATTTCGTGCGAGTTAGTGTCTCTGGAAGTGCTTCCGTGTAGTTTGATTGCACTTATTTTGGTAAACAAAGTATAAATATGCCTAGAAGTTTTGGGAAACGTAAGTTTTGTGGCAACCAGCATACTGAAAACACAAGACCATGTGGTTCACATGAGGTAGAATCCTGCAACAGTGTAGAAACAGATTGTCAAAATGTGACACCAAAGAACAAGACAGTGAAAGTGAACCTAAATTAGGTAATCATTTTGAAGAACTGGGATCCGGAAGGCTGAAGTTTCAGAAGAGTATTTTGAGCACAATAATTCTATACCTGAAGCAGTTATGGAAGCTATCAAGCCAATCTACAGAGACCTAGCTAATGCAGGCCTTCCCAGAAAGTGTCTACATGGGCGCACTCAGAATCCCAATGAGTCTTTCAACAATATTATCTGGACTCAAGTGCCAAAAATGTATTAATTTGTGAGGTTAAGAACTTTGAAATGGGGAGTCAGTGATGCTGTATTAACATTTAATGATGGGAACATGGGAAGAGTAAGAGTGTTATTGCATCTCAACATCAACCCTGGCCGTCATACTATGAAGGGAGTGCAACATTTAGACAAATTAAGAATTGCCAAGGCACAGCATGCAGCAGCAGCAAGGCCATCGTGAAGGAAAAGGTTTTAAGAGAAGGGGTACCAGGAAGAGGATACCGACTATGCTGCAGGGTACTTTTGAGCCTTAATTTAAAAATCTGAGTGAGTTCTGATAATTTCAAGTTTTAAACCTGATTTTCTCAAAATGACGTTTTTTACAATTAATGTTACTTTATCTGAAAAACTGCTTGTGATACATACATGGAATTTTGTGAGATGCTTTATTATATCTTACTGTCCTTACTGAAGCAGAAATATAGCACAGATTTCCATAGACATGAAGTAAGGGGTGTCCATCTTCAAATATTATGTGTAAAAAAATGGCACTTAAAAAAAATATCTCCTTCTTTTGGTTTCTATATTTTAATTCTGCTTCAGTCAACACAAATAATATAGAAATGTCAGCTGTAAAAAATTCAGAGTCGTACCTTCATTGGTTCCAAAAGTATAGGAACATAAGCTTGGCATATTTAACATTGGCAGGATAGGCCCTTCAAACTCCCCTTAATATATGTATTCTTTACATACATGAATGTTCACCTGAATACCCTCTTCATACCTAATGTTCACACACAACGAAGGATACATTTTAATCTCCGTAGCCCCAGGGGCTCTTACCTCTTTTTTTTCTATTTGCTTTTTGTCCCACCGACACAGATATGTCTTATGGCGACGATGGGATAGAAAAGGCCTAGGAATGGGAAGGAAGCGGCCGTGGCCTTAATTCAGGTACAGTCCCAGCATTTGCCTGGTTTGAAAATGGAAAACCACGGAAAACCACTTATACCAGGGCTGCCGACAGTGGGATTTGAACCCACTATCTTCCAATTACTGGATACTGGTCGCACTTAAGCGACTGCAGCTATCGAGTTCGGTGGCTCTTAAATTGAAGAGTAGGTTGGAAACCACCGGTCCCTTAGCTGAGTCGTGGAATTCCTTCCACTTACTTGTTCCAGGCTCCTAACTTTCATCAGACATATCCAACCTTCCATGATTAAAACGTGTTCTTTCCCGCGCACGACGGTATTAAGTTACGAGATTTAGGAATTTTTTTCGTTTTCACGACCTTCGTGGTCCTTATCCTTCTTTGGTCGATACGTTCATTTTTCGAAATGTTGGATCCTTCATATTTTTTCTCTCTGATGAGTGTTAATGGATGAAAGTTGCGTAGTTTTACTTCCTTTTGAAACAATTATCACCACCAACACTGTAATCTCTGTATACGAAATTAATTCGAATTTTCCAACAATGTTATTCAAGAAGCGTTCCCATATCTTATGCTTATAAATTCACCGAATTTTAGCATTCATTAACGGCGTTAAAGCCTTTCAACTAAGTGTGGACGAGATGCACATTGCAATAGCTCTTATGTCATGCAGCCTTTTGAACGGTTTTCTAGGTCCTGAAAGTTAAGGGTACCGATAATTGCTGTTTAATAATTTCAATATGAAAAGCACTAAACGCAAGTCTGATTTTCTCACAGGATCGGACCCAGAATTTGTCGAACGTCAGTCAGTAATTCAATCAATCAGTCACCATTGAACTTAATTTAGTTCTGTCACCCAGATAGTGGATTCCCTATCAGTTGTTTGCATAGCTTCAATTATTTCAAGTAGCTGGATATTTATTTTTATTCCAGTTCCTAATTCCTATTCTTGTTAACAATCATTTGACCCAATTTTTCCTCTTGAATTCCAACTTTATCTTCAATCATGATAATTCCTAATTTTAAAAACTGTTCTTTTAAAAACTGCGACGTAAAGCAACTTGGAAACAAGTTAAAAACTACACTCAAGCTTAACGTTTTTCAACGCCTCTGACAACAAAAACATTTCACCTAGTCGAGCAGTTCGTATCCTTAGCCTCAAGACTTCCGAGTCCTAGTTTGCAACTTTTTCTTAACACTACCACTTTATTTTCTCGAAATTCACACTGAACAAGATGTGCTGCTTTCCTGTGCATACTTTTCAAATCTCAGTATTACTGGTGAGTGTCCCATACATTAGAACCATACTCTATTACCAGTGACATATGCGGCCACTATAATTCATCCTTTCCACAACCCTTTAAAGCCCTCATAAACGCATGAAGAGATCTGTAACTTTTATTTGCAATCCAATGTATGTGATTACGCCAATGAAAATAATTCCTTATACTAGCAACTGCGTACTTACAAGACACATAGGAGTTACTCTCACCCCAACAACACAGTAATAAAAGTTTAGGGGACTTTTCCTATTGTGAACCTTACAACCTGAATGCTCATGTTTTTTACCTTCATTGCTTATTGTCCAAGTCGAAGTCTTTTTAAAATAGTTTACACAACCGCAACTTATTTCTTACGCCACACAGTATAATATCATCCGCAAAATGTCTTATCTACAGAAGTCAAACCTTGCCATTCGGGACACCTTGTTAATCATTACAGTATCAGACCGTCTCGAAGTTCTATTTCTGGAAATTTAGCCACCCATTCAGTCACTATTTAGTCTAGTCCAATAGGTCTAAAATATACAAGTACTCGACTGTCTGAGCTACTCAACCAGGCTCATAATCATATAAATCATCACCATTTGTCTCATGTAAGAAGATCTACGTTTGATGGGTGTACACAAATTGATATCTTTACAGCAAGTAATACTAAAACATATCAAACAATATAAAACCATAATTGAACATATAGTACGATGCACTTCACCTCGTTTTCCTTTCTTCCAAAGGAACGAGAAGAGAGTCAATAACTTACTCCAAAAATGTAATAACTTGCCTCATATTCATTCACATGAATATCGTGAAGAAAATAAATGAGTTCAATACCCTCCGAACGCTGCTTGTAAATTAATATCTGGAATATGTGGAGGGTGGAAGGGAATTTTTCTCGTATGACAGATCAACATTCAGCCAGCGGAATGCGAATGACAAGACCCAGTAATTACTCAACCGTTATAAATTCCTCAGCGTGATTGAGTCCAATGGGCTGGATGTATAGCCTGCCCTTTGAACAACGATAAGTCAGAGAGTATTGGTAATCCTCTTAGAGGCCAATACCCTTTGCGGATCAATTCAGTTACCTAAGGGTGAGATTATATTATTTTAAAAATTGTCCATAATCTGAATACTTTAAGTGCTCTTAATTTCAGGTTTATAGCTCAACTTTAAATTAATCAATCCAGTGTAGTCTTTCAGATGTTAAAAGTCGCACTAATCTATATAAATATGTTTGTTACACTAGGTTGGGAGGAGGGTTTATAGACGGGTTCATTCTTAATTCGGAGGTGAAGAGACAAAACCTCGTTTTTCACAATATCCTTCTTAGCCATTATTTTCCTTAAGACTGGTCACACCTCTGAACCACGTATGGATATTCATTCCATCAGAACAGTATTTATTGTGTTCATTCTCCCATGCCGAAGTGTAAAGTAAAATGAACCCTAAATACAGTACAATCTAGAAGTGCGTATATAGGATATGAAAATATATATTACTACAGTGCGGTACGGTAAAGTTCATTTTCCTTTACGGAAAACAATAGGAAAATGAATACAAAGGCCGTTGACTTCCTCGTATGTTGGAGGAGGGATGTGTTTGGTGTTAGGATTAGTAGGTTCTCTAACTGGGAGTCGTTAGGCCGGTTCTTCGGCATTTAAGAGTGCTTGGAAGTAGTCAGCCAGGGTTTTAGTGCTTTCAATGTAATATTATTGTTGTTATTAATATTATTGTTCCCTGGTATTCATTGTAGAATTATTATGTCCTGCTTTTATTTTTATTTAAATTTTTAAATGTTGTTATTGATAGATGTTAAGTGTAATCAAGGGCTGTGAGTTCTAACTTTGCCACAAATGTAGGTCTAAGTCAATAATAATAAAAAAGAATATTAATATTATGTATCCCTCCTTCAACATACGAGGAAATTAAAGAAATCACAATACTCCTCAAGAACAACAAAGCCTCTGGGAAAGATGGGAGAGTAGCAAAAATGTCTAAACAAGGCGTAGAACACACGTTCTGGCACATAAATATTACATTTTTTTTACATCGTTATGCCCTACTCAGGAGCACGGTTGAACTTGCTTAGCTGATGTGTTGGCCTTCTTTTCCTCCCAAAATCTCTTCATCCTCTCGCTGAACTCCTTCCTTCGTTCTTCTGTCCAAGTTACAATAGCTCTGGTGTTGGGTTTATTTTCAAAGTGGTGATTGTCGATTTTGGTTCTGAATTTACATCTGTCCTGTACAATGTCTTCTGTGATGTTTATTTCCTGGAGATCTCTTTCAATTTCACGAACCCAGCTGTTCTTGGTTTTTAATGAAAGGCCCAAGTTGAGAATTATTTTAGTTAGCCTGTTAGTGTTCATTCTCATAATGTGTCCATAAAATTTCAATCGTCTTTTCTGAAAAGTGTGATAATTTTTTCAGAATGACAATATATCTCCTGGGATGATTTTTTCTCCATATTCCATCTATACAAACTGGGACAAAGAATTTCGTAACATTGTCCTTTCTTGTTTCTCAACGTCTTTGGTTAAAGATCCGCCACCAATGATTAAGGTTTCTGAGGCATATACCGCTTCAGGTTTGATCACTGTATTATACTAGTGTCTATGTTTTTCATTCCGAGATATTGATTTTTTATTATACCTGTTCCAAGTAAACCTGTATGCTTCCTGTAATTTGGAAATTCTTTCTTTATTTGCTTCGCGGTTTATACCAGAGGGCTGAATAATTTCTCCCAAATATTTAAATAGGTTCACTTGAACAATTTTGCCGAATTTAGTTATCATGGGTTGTCCATCTAAGTATCGTGAGGCTCCTTCCATGTACTGAGTTTTCTCATACGAAATTTAAAGTTCCGTTTTGATGGCAATTTCATGTAGATTTTCAATGGAATGAATTGCTTCATGCCTATTATTGGAAAGGATTGCTATGTCATCAGCAAAGGCCAGACATTGCACGTTAATTCTGTCTTTACATATTATTATTATTATTATTATTATTATTATTATTATTATTATTATTATTATTATTATTACCGGGCGAGTTGGCCGTGCGCGTAGAGGTACGCGGCTGTGAGCTTGCATCCGGGAGAAAGCAGGTTCGAATCCCACTATCGGCAGCCCTAAAGATGGTTTTCCGTGGTTTCCCATTTTCACACCAGGCAAATGCTGGGGCTATACCTTAATTAAGGCCACGGCCGCTTCCTTCCAACTCCTAGGCCTTTCCTATCCCATCGTCGCCATAAGACCTATCTGTGTCGGTGCGACATAAAGCCCCTAGCAAAAATATTATTATTATTATTATTATTATTATTATTATTATTATTATTATTATTATTATTATTATTATTATTATTATTATTATTATTATTATTATTATTATTATTTGCCCTAATGGGCCTAAATCAATATAAACTGCTGTGAAAAACTTAAGGACGAGATAGGTAAAGCAATATAACATATCAACTACTCGATGTAAGTGAATGTATACGCGGTAACATGTTGCTAGAAGTTTCCAACACGTTCATGGAAAATTAGCGTTAGGTCAGCACGACTATGGCGCTGAATGGGTCTGGCCCCACAAAATGAGGCAGTTGATGGAACGGAGCAAGATAGTGTGAGTAAATCAGCGACCTGCTACGGCGTACTGTGGTGGTGTCACTCATTGAAACATGGCCTGGAGAGAACATTTTGATGACATCAAACGGAGAAGAACCGTCGGGAAACTGGAAGAAGGACGAAGTGTGACGAGTGTAGCACAGGAGTTTGGTATTGCTCACTGCATTGTTTCGCATGCACCACAGGCACTGTTGCCCGAAGGAGAAGAGGTTATCGATCACGCTCAATTACAATAGCAGATGAGCGCTACAATGTGAAAAAGACAAGAAGAGACTTACATCAAACAGCGGGTACAATTGCAACCACATTTAACAGGACTACATAGCACCCAATCTCACGCTCCACAGTGGCACGGAACACCCGCACATCGGCAGCACAGTTTGCGATGGTGCCACCAGCATCAGGTCTAGAGCCACGAGGAGTGGGGTCGTGTGTTCTTCACAAATGAGAGCAGATTCAGTCTGAGTAGTGATTATAGACGTACCCTCATCTGACCGGATATGGGAACACGTAATGAACACATGAACATTGTCGAACATGATCATCTTGCTCATCCAGGTATTATGGTGTGAGGAGGCATAATGTTGCATGGCCGTACCGACTTCCAAATCGTTGAACGGAGTGCACTCACCGATAAACCTTATTGTGGTGGTGTACTCCTTCCACATGTTGGTCCATTCAGGGGTACTTTCGACCCTGACTTCATTTCTATGGGTGACAAATCACGACCACATCGAAGAGCCAAGTGGAGGAGCTCTTGGAACGAGAGAATATTCGGTGAATGGGCTGGCCTGCCCGTTCTCCCGACTTAAATCCCACCGAGCACGTGTGGGACATATTTGACACACATATTGCAGCACGTCCACAAACACCAACGACCATCCAGCAGTGGTCAACCACGCTGGTGGAAGAATGGAACGCCCTACCACAAGAATTCTTTGCCAATCTTGTGTCCAGCATAGGAACACGTTGCAGAGCATGCAATGCTGTCCGTGGTGTTCGCATACACTTTCAAGAGCCATGTCCCTTCCTTTGTGATGTCCAGGAGACCATCATGAGTCTCAGTGACTTACGTGTAATTTATTGTCTCTGTACAGAAGTGTCATTTCTCTTCGTCTCATCGCATATTCCTTTCAGTTGGCTACCGTACCATACTGCAGCAGTTCTTCCCACGCACGGTTCAGGTTTCATCGCGCTATGCCACTTGGCAGTGTCACGATATGCGAAAGTTACTTTCGTCCTTAAGTTCTGCACAGCAGTGTAGTTGACAGTTCTCTTAATTATGCCCCAATAAATAAGTATCTATTCTCAAAGGTCCACAACTGGCCTCCAATTTGGGAACATAATTAAAATGTTATAATGTTTATTTTTATCCTTATCATCACTCTGAATCTATCATCACTCTTACTCTCCTCTGCCACCCCAATGAATATCATTCTACACGCTACTCCGGTCAAGTAAACAGGGCCTACGAGTTACAACATTCTGCCTTCGAATAGGTATCTTTATTTTGGACTAACATAATTGGGATAATTTTGTTTTACATACCTACGTGTTATTTATTAACTTTCAACAGCTACTGCTGTTTAATATAAGCATCAGTGAACATTGAAATGCAATCAATTGCTTTTAATTTGTATTACTAAGCAGTTGCTACGTTTTAGTATGGACGTCGTGTAATCCAGACATGTTAAGTAGGGTAACCAGTGGATTGGGTTAAACATTGGTATGGATGAAAGCTGGCACGAATAAACTGATTAGGTCAATTGACCTTTACTTAATGCTACAGTGCATCAGCCAACACCAGTCACTAAACGCGAACGCAATGCAATCTAATTCAGACGTGAATCTTGCTTTGTTTAACGGTCGATACGAGAAGCCCTCGTTAATGGGTATCTACTCTCCATGACCAGCAAATCAAAAGGAATTAACTGTCCCGATATCTTGTTACTTGTAGAATGTACACACTCTATTGCCTGTGGAATATTCGAGAACAGGCCGAAATGAGAAAATATCTCCAGAATAATATTGATCAAATCCTATCATATGAGA
Source organism: Anabrus simplex (assembly GCF_040414725.1). Lineage (NCBI taxonomy): Eukaryota > Metazoa > Arthropoda > Insecta > Orthoptera > Tettigoniidae > Anabrus > Anabrus simplex. The sequence continues at coordinate 242,214,256 of NC_090270.1, read as the reverse complement.
AATTTATCACGTTTGATTACTACCACTTGTGCTACGACTGATGTCCAGGAAGAGATTCTTCCTAATATCTGTGAAATATTACAATAACGTATGAACAAGTATTTTGAACACCATTAATTCTCAGCACTTTGGATTGGTGATGGCAGCTGAAGAAGACCTGAGTACAAGAAGAGCCGAACAGTTTAGAAATCGCTCTACAATTTGGCATCAGGTATTGGAATATCCGACCCAACATCAACCGTTTCTGATTTCAAAATTCTGACTTACTGAAGTGTGATTGTGCAGAAGATAAAGCTACAAAACATATTTACAGTGTATTTTCCAATATCATGCATTTGATGAATATCTGCGTTAAAATAAATGTATGTCCTCATCCTGCGGTGTTGCTGTTTTTCAAGCACACTCCCAAAAGAGATGAGCTGCATATACCGTCTTAACCACATACCAACTCTCCTTCCAATCTTAAATTTCTGCAAGTACCTGGAATCGTATCCAGCCCACTGAGGACGGCAGGTAATAGTGATAATAATTTGGCTACCTAGGTAGACAAGATTTGCGTTAAGGCATCTAAAGTGTACTGCATGTTACACAGGTTTCACCATACACTATTTAATTTAGTTTTATTTGAATGTGTTTATATAATAATTCTCATACTTATGTAAATATTAAATTAGAATTCATGTAGATACAGAGTATTTTGGGGGGTAATTACAAATAAGGTTGAGTCCGCAGTTCGTATTTTTCATTTTTATATATTTAGAGAATGGACAGTCCAAGGGAAGAGCTTGAAGTAGTGCGATGATTGCCCCTAGCGTTATACCGCCCACCACACCATGATACACGTATAAAAAGATGATGATGATGCTTGTTGTTTAAAGGGGCCTAACATCGAAGGTCATCGTGCTTGTATAAAAAGAAGTTATATCTCTGTATATTTCTCTATCAATCTGTAGATTAAATAAGTTTAACATATTCATAATCTCTTAGGTGTTGAAAAGAAATATTACTGCGAATTTTTTCAATACATTATTTCGATCGCTGTAATATTTTCTTCTTCTTTGGAAGAAACTTTTGCAATCAATGAAAATTATAGTCACCAGTACTGAAAGAAAGTTTCTAAACAGATCCACCTTATTTCTTTGTCGACCCGTATCCTTGGAGAGCAGAGAGCCAATATATTTATCGGAACTAATATATTCGGAAGATACAGATGCAGAAAGGTTCCCTAGTAAAACAAAGTCTGATTGAATTCCATTGGAAGACGCAGATTATGTAAACTTCTGAGACAACATTATAGCCTGAATATCATTTCCTATGGATGTAATGTAAGGTAATAAATTATGTTCGGTTTACTGGCATCGGTTTTGGGAACAATAAAGCAATGAACGAATACATTAACCTATATCTGTGCTGGAATTTGAATTGAAGATTCCACACATCTGTGAAAGAATTAGAAATTGTAATAATGTTTCACTTGCCACAGTATCATCTATCAATCACCACTGATCTGCGTTTAGGGCAGACGAACAGGTGGCAGATTCTCTATCTGTTGTTTACCTTGTCTTTTCTTGTAAAGAATTTGGAAATTTATAGGACACATCTCCCTTGGTAAATTATTCCTGTTTCTATATGCCCTTCCTATAAACGATTATTTCGGACAAAGTTTTCCCTTTTAAATTCCAACTCTGTCGTCATATTGTGGTTTACCCTAAAGACCGCTCAAACTTATTTGTCTACTAATATCAATCCACGTTATCTCTCCAGTGACAGCTCGGAACATACCACTTAGTCGAGCAGCTCGTCTCCTTTCTCCCAAGTCTTCCAAGCCCAAACTTTGCAACATTTTCGTAACGGTACTATTTTGTCGAAAATCACCCAAAACAAATCGATCTGCTTTTCTTAGGACTTTTTTACAGTTTTCGAATCAAGTAATCCTGGTGAGGGTCCCATGCACTGGAACCATACTCTAGTTGGGTTCTTACCACGTACTTAAACGTCCTTCGTTTTACATGCTAATAACAATGAACTGTTGTGTTCTAGTCTCCCAATGAAGTTTCTGTAGAGATAAATATGGCTTCTTTCAATGACCAATTAGTTAACAAATGAGACATTGAGCTTGTCACGGAAATTATGGCCTTTAAAATGAAAATTTGGCTTTCATAAGGGATTTTTAAATGAAATAATACCATTGTTGCTTCTAACAGAAAAAATTACATAATTTAATTTCAAACAGTTTATATCTCTTACCACACTTCATAATTTTAAGGAAGAGTGAAGCAAATAGATACAAAAATGCCAGTGAAGAGCTAGTTTATTTCCCAATACACTAGAAAAGGTGCTTAATCGGAGGAACATTGTTAATAATAAAATTCACGATAGACTGAATTTAGTGACTTTGAATGTCATTCTTATAGTGCGAGTTGGGCTGCTAGTAGCGCTGTTGGTGGTTATCGTTTTAAGAGGAAGTTAAACTGGGCATACATTCCCTCTTAACACTAGTCAGTCACAAAAACGATGAATTCGGGCACTTCGATGAATGAAACCGTCAGTAAAGAATTAGAACGTCCACCAAAGGCACGAAACTTCGACCTAGTACCATCGGGGATTGGTAGAGAACTATTATTGACCAAGGAATGTCGGATCATTAAAATGCAAAGTTTATAAAATGAACTCGCACGCTTTAGGCGAACTGAAAGTTAGTATACTCCAGGAGATGAAATCGATTCCTCTAAGTGAACTAAGAATAGTGATGGGTAGTTTCATAAGAAGCCTCCGTTGCTCAGACGGCAGCGCGTCAGCCTCTCACCGCTGGATACCGTGGTTCAAATTTCGGTCACTAAATGTGAGATTTGTGCTGGACAAAGCGGAGGCGGGACAGGTTTTTCTCCGGTTACTCCGGTTTTCCCTGTCATCCTTCATTCCAACAACACTCTCCATTATCATTTCATCGCTTTTATCACTCATCTTGGGAGTGGCGACCCCATTGTAATAACAGCCTATTTATGTTTCATTCATTCAATGACTGGAAAACAGGTTGTAGGTTTTCAGTTTCAGCTTCATAAGAAGATACCAGAAATAGTCTAAAACGAAGGCAGGCACTTTCAGCACCTCCTTCAGTGACTCATATGAGTACTTTTTAGAGTGCATTAGAATTAGGCAGTTACTGTAACTTGCTTTCGTATTGTCCAGCCTGAGCAGTGGTTCTGCGTTAATTGCATGACTGTATCCAAGCTGATAATTAATTTGAAGGATATGGTGCAGATTATGAATTTATCATTCCATAAAGACAATAAAGATAAAAGGAAAATATTGGACTTCGTGAAGGATTAGAGTCCTTGCTAAAGAAGAATATGTCCATGAAAGGTATAAAAAACGTAAAATCATCTTCTTCTACAAGAATGTATATAGAATGCACTACTTTCTTTCGTCGCATGAATTAATTATTTTGAGCGCTTAGCTCAGCGGACCCTCTCAGATTTGTTTGCAAGAACTGCAACGTAACTAAGTGACTATTTTGAGGTATACAATTAGGTTTGTGATTAATGACTACAGTAGTAAACCAAAAGACGTACGAAGATAATAAAGACGACCAAAGACCTCTTTTATTTGTATAACAAAATGATCCGAATCCGAAAATAATAACAAGGCTAATGAGGGGACGAAAATTAGGAGTTGAATAATCAGTAATTTGACGGTGTAATATCCACTCATACCTCTTTTGTTGGGCACGTTTATATATCTCTTTATGATCCCGATGTGATAATATCAAGGGCGATAAGTAGAAAGTTGTGTGGCGGGGAAGTTGTGAATGTTCGTAATTTACTTGCTGTTGACTTTTTATTGTGTATTCTTAGCCGTGTTGTGCATATCATTGAATAAAGAATCTTGCTCCCGAGATAACGGTACCATTGTGGTGGATTGAAGAAAATCAGAGAATAAGTTACATGCTGTAGTCATTCTCGAAAATTACCAAATGTTTTGAAACACTGCAGTGTTTTGTATCACTGGAGAGAGGAAATCCAAGAGGATTGAACTATGGCAAGTCATAATCATGATAAAAAGTTAGAGCCAATGTAACAGTGCTGAGAGCCTCCATGGCTCAGGCGGCAACGCGCTGATCTCTCACCATTGGGTTCCGTGGTTCAAATCCCGGTCACTCCATGTGATATTTCTGCTGGACATAGCGGAGGTGGAGCGGAGTTTTCTCCGGGTACTTCGGTTTTTCTGTCATTATTCATTACAGCAACATTCTCCAGCATGCTTCTTTACTGTAGTAGTAGATAACATAAAATAAACCTAAAGTGTCCAAATGTGATACAGTATGTCATAAAGGACAATTTTAAAAACAATTATAGAATGCTTGGTTGAAATGAATGCTGTTTCCGGAACAAATAATTCAACTATTTCCAGGAGCTGAAAACCTCAGTGAGGAATCATTATGGTTGGATGCTTCATACATAGAAATAAGAGTTTATTGTGTAATGTAATATTGTGTAAAGTCCATAAATGTTGCTAATGTATTATTGAATGACTTTCTTGACTCCAACCTTGTGTGGAGGAATGTATTCACTACTGAGTGTTCCTGTGGTGGGTGGTCATTTGTTCTATTGTGTCAATATGAAGAGGAAAGTGTTTGGGCGAACACAAATACTCATTTCCTAAGTTGCAGAAATTAACCATGTATGTATAGTTTACAACTTAGTCCCATTTCCTAATACGACTGTGATTTATGAATACAATTGTCCCATTTCCCGGGGACATAAAATGGGAAAATTTTGAAAACCATTCTCCGACAGCCGAATGCGGGGTTCGAACCAACTCGTCTTCCGAATGCAGAGCTCAGCTCCATGGCCGTAGCACGTTAACGTGCGCGGCCACTCCTCTCGGTCCGTAGAAATTAACCATACGCATTTAAAATTCTCCCTCCCAGCCGGAAATTGAATATGGAACCCTCTGAACCAAAGGTCTGTTATGTTACCTTGTCTTATTCGTTTTTCTACCTTTATTAGAGCACAATTTTTAAAAAATTAAGAGGACGTAACATGGGTTGGCTGGAAACTAATATTGACGAAACGCCAACGCCAAACATCATTTCTGAATTTATTTCATTTTTTGTTTGTTTGCTATTGGCTTTACGTCGCACCGACACAGATAAATCTTATGGCGGCGATGGGACAGGAAAGGGATAGGACTGGGAAGTAAGTGGCCGTGGCCTTAATTAAGGTACAGCCACAGCATTTGCCTGGTGTGAAAATGGGAAACCACGGAAAACCATCTTCAAGGCTGCCGACAGTGGGGTTCGAACCTACTATCTCCCGAATACTGGATACTGGCCGCACTTAAGCGACTGCAGCTATCGAGCTCGGTATTTCATTTTGTATGCTGATATTACATTGAATACTTTGTGGAACATTTTATAGGAGCAATTTGTGCTGTAATTCTAGTGTTTAAAAGCTTCTTTTTCTGTCGTAAAATTACAGGCATTTGTGGGAGAGGACTGCCAAATATGATCAATAAAACACGAGATGTGATATTTGGCAGAAAAAATCCTGTTCTTAAATAAGCAAAAGAATTGATTGAAAATTACCATATTCGACACGGAAATGAATGTATAAAAGTCTAATAGAATCACTAGATGACAATTTTGTTGCTTAGTCAAGTTATGGATAGCAATATTTCTAATGGAACCACTATAAAACATCAAATGACCAAGCAACATTATTTCACATTATGACAATATATTTAAAATATCACTAATATTGATTTATAAACAAGAAAATTCATGTTTCCATCTTCATTTTACTATATAATACGTAACATTTAACAGGAAAATTGAATTAATGCAAAGGATTTTACGTGTGTGTAAATTTCTCGAAGTTAATTTTTGGCGCTTGGTTGTAAATGATCCATTACATCAGGCAATATTTGGTTTCATTTTCTGATGTAACTTTGATTGACCGTGAGAGATCCAGGATCTAGTTCGGTCGCTTATTTGTGTAGACTATCAGCCGTCCTGCTTAAGCAGTCCTTTGCCCAGGGTACACCACGAGGTGATTATATTTTTCTTTAGTATAATTGCCATACAATAAATAAAATAACACCACCCAATATAAGAATATATCTTTAAATGTTCTATTGGCAGGACGACACAGTCAGCTTACACAATCCTTAAGTAATTTCGAACTTCAAAAACTCATAATCTTAATGTCATTTAAATAAGCTGTATTAATACTCCGAAAAATTACAAATTACAATTCTAAAACGAAACAGTTTTAGAATTATTATATGTTTCTGTGTGTAGTCTTTCACACTGGAGTTAACCCCCATGTTGATGCGGGAAGAAAGGTTTTACGCTTGTAGAATATAAATATATTGCGCAAGTCGTTTAAGTGGAAGCCGACAGGCTTATGGAAAGGGAAATTAGCATGGGATCAGAAGGAGTGCTTCTACTTGCGAATGCCAAAGGAATGACAAATCGAATAATCACTTAAATCTTCAATAGGAAAATCAGAAACGGGTTTTGTAACGGTACTCATGAATTTATGCAGTGAAAAGTGGATCTGAGTGAATGTGAAATAGAACGTGTTTGCCACTGGCTCGTTGCCTATGCACATGTTAAGAAGAGTGTACCTTATAAAAAGTGATTTTCCATTACCAGATTTTGTTTAAAGCGTTTGGTATACGATAAAGCTACATGATTCGATTTATTGGTTTATTAATATTAATCTCAAGCGATCCATTCTCAGTATAATCTATGTTGCTTCCTTAACCCTAAGCAGTCCATCTAGTCTCAATGAGTGGATGTGTCTTTACATAAACTAATCATCCTTGTCAGTAAAAGTATGGATCATATTATAAACTCTGAACTTCCTTTTGTTTTAAGCTGTAATAGAAATATTCGGGGTTTAAGAAACAGAACATCGTATTGCACAATGTTGCTCGAGGGCATTACTTTCCTTAAGACTGATCACAACTCCCAACCATATATGGATATGAAGTCGAAAATGCAATTTCCATTGCGTTCATTTTCCTATGATGATGTGTAAAAGAAAATGAATCTTAAATACATTATAATGTAGGAGTCCGTAAATACATAATGCAGGCATACATTCCTACAGTACGGTACAGCACATATGCGTTGGAAAATGAACACAACGAAAATTATTCTGATCGACTGCATATGCATGTGGTTGTAAGGTGTGACCAGTCTTATGAAAAATAATGTTTAGGAAAAGCATATTGGGATATGATGTTTTGTTTCTTAATCCCCCGTATTTAAAAAGTAAAAATGGCCAGTACATAAAATATGCAATAATTAAATGAATAGAAAACAAGGAAGGAACTTATAAGAATTAGAAAAATGTTTAAAGGGAGAAAAAGGTAAGAAAAGCCTAAATATTACAGTATACAATCACGTCACACAAGAAACTGAAACACACTTGGTCTTGTAATTATGTACAGAGTTACTGTTCATTTTGATTTGACTTGTCTGTAAGAAAGAGGTGAATGCTCGGACGTAACAATATTTATCATTTTTCTTTTTCTGACCGACTATGGTATACGGGAGTGAAGGCTGGGGTTACTCAGTATATCGTATTCGTAAATTGGAAATAACTGACATAAAGGTAGTGGTAAAAATGTCAGGAGGATATTCTGACTACGATAAAGATTATGATGGATGGAGCTGCATGTATTGGCTTCGATGATGGGTTATGTGATGGAAAGAGAGGAGTATAGGTCATCTAGGAGAATAATGTGCTCGGCCATAGCGAGTAAGGGAAGTAGTAGGAGAACAAGGTGATGATAGTCAGATTCAATTTTTAATTATTTAAAAAGTAGAGATTTATGATGTTATTGGCTTTACGTCTCACTAACTACTGTTTCGGTTTTCGTAGACGCCGAGGTGCCGGAATTTTGTACCGCAGGAGTCCTTTTACGTGCCAGTAAATTTACCGGCACGAGGCTGTCGTATTTGAGCACCTTCAAATACCACCGGACTGAGCCAGGAAATTAGAGATTTAGAACTATACGAGAGTGCAGAGAAAGTTTTAAATAAAAGGTTGTGGAAGTGCACAGATAATTCACAGGGATCGAATGCTGAAAGGTATAAGATTCTATAATGAAAATGTGTAAAGTGCAATGAAAATATATGAGCGTATGTATACAGTATATGATGGAGACAGTTTAGCTCCGTTCATCTCAGGTATAGTTATACATTAAATTAGTTTCTCTCACAGCTATCCGCGGTAGATTATGGTACTAACTTCTGGACACAGAATCACTGCATGAGCTTTAGCTCCAAGGTATATTAAGAGTTTATGTTCCGCTAGCCCGAAGGAATACTGCTGTCACCCATTCTCTTAGCAAAGGATTGCAGTACAAAGCCTTTCATTTCATCAGCTGTATAGTGGCTTGACCCCATCGGACAGCGCCAGTAAATTTATTGAGCATCGCAGTCGTACGTCGCTAGGAGAGTTGTAGTCGAGTTCGGGACAAAGCGCTTTGGGATTAATAGAGCTTTGCTCATTTGATGGCACGTCAGTGAAGTCTGCTTCCTCGTAGAGATAAACCTTTCTTGAGGAGTTCTTCAAGACCTCCACTTTAGATTTACGGAAAACAAGGAGTTTGTTCAATAACTAAGTAGGCCTTGTTTCAGTCACAAACATGAAGCCGAAAACAGTTTTTAGAAGAATTTCCAACAAGTAGAGACTTTATGTAACGAATAGCTTTTATGTTAAAATTGTCTTTGTCAACAGTTTGAAGGAATATTTCCATAGAATTATCGTAGTTATATCACTAAGCATTTGGGCTCAGTTATCATACAAGTTCGAGGCACAGAAAAGACATCCTGAGAAAATCAATGTCATTAAGGAATGCGTCTACAAGTCGATTTCATTGAAGATAATTACCATTTCTAATAGATGACTGTGGTGATATTAAGTGACAGAGGAAGCGTCTTTTTTAATGAATTGTGTAAACTACGCCTAATGCGCTCATAAGCAAAATTCTCAAAACAGATAAAATGTTCAATGCCGAATTTTGTATGGTACCGGTAAGTGTGTGTATATATATTGTAACGTGCTCCTGCATAACCTTTGTATCTACGTTTCTACGAGTTTCTGGAATAATCTTCGCATCTACGTCTCTACATACTCCGGCAATATCTTCGTATCTACGTTCTACTTTAAATATTATAGTCTGCTTTTGCCATCTACCCTTCCACGTATTACTGGTTTAATCATATTTTGTGCTCACCCGTCTCTCCGCTCCCGTAACTCGCTGCATACTGCCTGTCGCTCTGTGTCTACCTTCTACCACCAACGTCATCTGCTACGTCACCAAAACCTCCTCGAAAATACTAGTCTTCGCTTCCTTGCGTATATATAATGGGCAGCCTCGCTCGTCAAACCAGCCTGGCATCGACTTGTGTACAGTGTGTGTGAGTGGAGGAGCCAATGACCTCGTGCGGGTTGCCGTGCGATGCGTATTTCTATTCCGTCCAACTGGAAACATAATATCGTCGAATATGGGTGAGCTAAGAAACCAAATGTTATTTTTTTGAACTCTAAATTAGCCCTTCAGGCGATTTGGCTGTTTATTTACTCTAGTTATTGAAGGCCTTGATCTGTGCCTTAACTGTTACTATTTCCTCCTGATTTTAATTTTCACCTTATGAAAAGTTTTAATGTGGACTAAGGGTGGCCATCGTCGACATGATTTACTCAAGCTTTTAATAAGGACAGTAACGTGTGGAACAACTTTCTCAAGTTTGCGCAGTCGAACTCCTACTTTTCTTTCCTCTCTTATCCTTCCTATTTTTATCTTCCTCTTTTCCCTTGGATTATTAGACTTCTGTGAGACACCTTGGAGGTTGGATTTAAATTGTGACTAAATATTATTGCTGCGTTCTTTGTAAAGTTTACGTCTGTTTTCCTGAAAAGAATGCTATATGACATGATAATGTGTGAACTATTTTGAAAATTGTAAGAAATCCTGGTTAGTAGTTCTTTCTATTCCCCTCTTATTTGTGAATTGTCGAACTTTTTTCTCTTTAATGAAATTAGGAATTGCATAAATGGTCTTCACCCATGTTTATCTCGGACCTTCGTAGATCCTAGATTAATCTGTGTTTACTGTACAAAGATATTATTCTAATACAGTTGTTTATCTGAGCTATAGAATGGTGGTCCTTGTCTTTTATTGGGTACCTACCACGAAACCTCGCCCTCTATTCCCCCCGCGTTGATTCCTGTCACTCTGCTCGTTGCTATTTTGTTTACGCAAAATCTTGGTGCGATCAACCTTGTTAGAAATATTGGTGGTATATTATTACCATTGCTTTTGAATCGTCCTGTTTTGCTAACGGCGGCGATGAAAATATACTATGCAGAATTAACTTATGTTGTAAAATTCACCGAGCTCGATAGCTGCAGTCGCTTAAGTGCGGCCAGTATCCAGTTATCGAGAGATAGTGGGTTCGAGCTCCACTGTCGGCAGCCCTGAAGATGGTATTCCGTGGTTTCCCATTTTCACACCAGGCAATTGCCGGAGCTGTACCTTAATTAAGGCCACGGCCGCTTCCTTCCACTTCCTAGACCTTTCCTATCCAATCGTCGCCAAAAGACATAACTGTGTCGGTGCGACGTTAAGCAAAATTGCAAAAATAATAATAATAATAATAATAATAATAATAAGTTGTAAAATTCGCCACAATATGGTGCTGTTTTTCATCAAGGCAATCTGCAAAAGCTGCGGGAACATTTTAAAACCGAAAAATATTATCATACCTTGTACCTTACTATGGAAATCAATTAATTTAAGTCGAACCTAAAAATAAAAAATAAAAAAAATAAAATTAAAAAAAAGTATCTATTTGTTCCAACTGCAAAATACCACGTACAGAAAAGAATATTAATATTCTTTCCCTTCAATTTAAGGAGAGTACTGGCTGAAATATTCAACTTCTACAATTTATCACGTATCAAATACACATTTAAAACACAAGCATATAAGTGTAGGCCCCCGCAAAATTTGGAGTTGATTAGTTAATTGTTTGCAAGGTTATAGGCAAATAATTCTTAATTTTTTACGTTGAATGGAAAATTTTCCTTGCAGCACAGTTTTAATTTTTTGGAATATAATTTGGTAGACTTTTCAAAAATTGATTTATTTAATTAGTTTAAGAACAACTCTGGGTTTTGCAGTCCGCTATAAACTACTGGAGATATATTTCTTTAACTTTTCATTGTCCATTCAAGAGGCAAAATATTAGTTTCGTACTAATCCAGGAGTAAAGACAGAAGGTAATATTAAACTTACAATAAAATGCACAACTATTTATAATTCTTGTACTATATTCAAACATTCTCGTAAAATTACAGGTGAATCCGATGAGAACTCTGTCGCAAGGAGCGTTGCTTGCATGCCAAAGACTTGAAAAAATGTTAAAATAGATAAAAGCAATAGAAAATTTTAAGAAGCATGCTGGCTTTAAAACTACCCTCGATTGTAAATTACTCCCTAATACATCTTTCTCCTGTTACGCGCTGCGTAATCTTACTACAAAGTAAATATATTCAGCGGTAATATTGAATTGATAGTCCGAAAGTATTTTGAAGTTAATTTTGACTGACAGCGTGATGGAATGGGCCATGGACTTGATTTATATGAACCGAGCCACTGTCCTTTAAATCCTGCATTTTGGGGTTTAAGAATGGCATTAGGGAAAATTGATAACGGGATTTGAAAGAAGAAGAATTGAGGGACTTTCTAAGATTAAAATTGAAAATCCGTATTTTTATTTCAGTCATGACTCCCGTTAAACGTTGTCCGGCTTCTAGGATAAATGGTCAGTGTTTGGCCCAAGGTTCGATTCCCGGCCGGGCTGGAAATGTTTAACCATAAATGTTTAATTCACGTGACTCGGAGACTGCGTGATGGTACTGTCCCCAACATCCCTGCAACTCGCACTCCATATACAACACTATCCTACACTACAATACCACAGCCAGCACACGGAAAATGCCGTCCATTCGTTTCGGAGGGTCTGCCTGATAAGGGCTGCATCGGGCTGGAAATAGCCAAAATAAATTACAAGCTCACGGGTCAAAATAACTGTAACCCTAGTGCGCACGCACAGATGAATCGTTAAGCCCGTAGTGAACGAGTCTCACATCAACCGCATTCGTACTGACTCTACGTGAGCATAAGGTGGTAGCAGCGATCAGTGAGACATTCGTGTTTCAATCGGACAGTCTACGTCAACATGCGTAGATGTAAGGCTGTGACACTGTGGCAAATAGGGGCATTAGCGTTACGCGGTTCCCATGGCCATACGGTGCATGAAGTTGCTGGTGTTTCGTAACGGACTGTTCAATGTGTTTACAAGCAGTGTTGTATTACACGTGGCCACGAAACCAGATGTAAATTGCGGTCGAAAAAAGATCCTGATTGAGAGGGACGGGAGACGCGTTCGGCAGCTTGTGACTCAAAATCGCTTCCAAACCCGACAGGAATTGCTGCAGTCAGTGAACGAAGGTCCATCCCAACATGTTAGCGAGAGAATATTGCGGCGGAAACTGTATGTAATGAACATTTGGAGTAGATCACCTCTCAAGAGGCCATTGCTCACACAGGGACATGAAGCTACGAATCCTCAATGGGCTAGAAACAATCGAACGTTGACAGTGGCCGACTGGCGGAACATAATGTGTGGTCTGACGAATCACGTTTTTGCCGGTATCCCAATGACGCACATCGTCGAGTGCACCGAAGGCCAAGTGAAGCATTTCTTCCTGGATGTGTGCAAGGTCAGATTCAAGCCGGAGGTGCGTATGTGATGTTTTGGAGGTGTTTTTCGTATCGTGGATTGAGCCTGCCTTTCAGTCAACACCTGCATGATGAGCATGCTATTGACACCCCGATTTTTCAAGATGATCTGAGCAAAAGTCATCAGAGTGGACGCGTATGTCACTGGATTTATGAAAACTCACCCTCTCTATTAATCTCGATTAGCCTGTAAAATAACCTGACTTGAAACCCATTGAAAATCTGTAGGACATGTTGGAACAGCGGGTAAAACGCCGATAACAGCATTCCCGCAATCTGGTGGAATTGTGCGGTAAAATCCTCAGCGAGTGCCTTAACCTGGATGCGACGTACCTGAACAACATTGTGGAATCACTTCCTAACTGAATCCAGGCGGTGTTACACGGTATTTAATGATCCATATATTGATTTCTCCAGGGGTGACTAATTTTTCGTCCGGTGAATTTGTTGTTTAAATATTAAACCTAGTAACTGCACCATCCGCAACTTAGTGATCAAATGGTTTAACTCCGTTTTTCATATACCATTAGCTAGTATCAGATAAGTGAAATAATTTCACACCTATCACTAATTATATTTTTTACAGTAGCTGTAGTATCACTTAGCATTTTCACGATTGCATGTTACTCCAGAGACATTAACCGGCATGCCTTACCTGTCAGGGTCTTGTCGTGACGTTCTGGCTTCTTTGCTCTCTGTGGACCTTTGCTCTTTAATATTCTTCGTCATCATTGCTCATCTTCATTTGATCTCTTGTTTCCAGTAAAAAAGGAAGCCATGTATCAGGTTAATATTACCTGCTCCTGAACTTAAAACATTCGCAGGATTGGCACTGACATTACACTTCTTTTTGTCTCCATCTGGAAAAGGTGCAGAACGACTCTGCCAACAATACTTCTAGGCTTACGGGCAGCTCTGTTCCAAGTATTCTGTCGCCGAAATGGTATAAGAGAAACCCATCAGACTTCCTGGTGAATTCTTTGACCAATAAAAAATCCCTTCAGTCAAGCAAAGCAATGTTGAAAACATATTATGCATATGAGCTACTAATGTTAGGTAAATAAAATATAATTAAGTACGGTATGATAATACATTCCTTACTTATTCATCATCATCATTATCTGTTTACCCTCCAGGTTCGGTTTTTCCCTCGGACTTAGCGAGGGATCCCACCTCTACCGCCTCAAGGGCAGTGTTCTGGAGCTTCAGACTCTTGGTCGGGGATACAACTGGGGAGTATGACCAGTACCTCGCCCAGGCGCCCTCACCTGCTATGCTGAACAGGGGCCTTGTGGGGGGGATGGGAAGATTGTAAGGGATAGGCAAGGAAGAGAGAAGGAAGCGGCCGTGGCCTTAAGTTAGGTACCATCCCGGCATTCGCCTGGAGGAGAAGTGGGAAACCACGGAAAACCACTTCCAGGATGGCTGAGGTGGAAATCGAACCCGCCTCTACTCAGTTGACCTCCCGAGGCTGAGTGGACCCCGTTCCGGCCCTCGTACCACTTTTCAAATTTCGCGGCAGAGCCGGGAATCGAACCCGGGCCTCCGGGGGTGGCAGCTAATCACGCTAACCACTACACCATAGAGGCGGACTCCTTACTTATTCCTAAATATTACAATCCTTTCCTTAGTCACCGTTACCCGTTCGATTAGATTAGCAGTTTTCATTGTTCTACCAGCTGCCTCTGTGGATCGGTGGTAGAGTGTCGGCCTCCGGATCCCAAGATAGCGGGTTCAAACCCGGCAGAGGCAGTCGGATTTTTGAAGGGCGGAAAAAAGTCCATTCGACACTCCATGTCGTACAATGTCGGCATGTAAAAGATCTCTGGTGACACATTTGGTGTTTTACCCGACAAAATTCATTAAAATATCAGCCATGGACACCCTAGAGAGTTTCGGTTTACTCGGTCTGCCATATAGTGGGTCTAGAGTAAAACGGAACGTCGAAATTGACGAGCAGACAGCCAGATGGCGTCAATTTGAAATGTCTGCACATGCTAGTTGAGGCCATACGATTATTATTATTATTATTATTATTATTATTATGTTAATTTAGTAGCCTACAGCAATTAATTTGCCGAATTCTATGGCTAATACTTACGTAGTTATTGGCAGAAGAGTATTGTAGTGGCAAAGTAAAAGAATTGACTGTAGAAATTATATGTCCTCCGTGACTCAGACATTGATTAATTTCAAGAGTGATTCTGCTACAAGTCATATATATGCACTATAAATTATGGTGAAAACTTCACATGAACAGTAGCCACTTGTGGAACGTAACGTGTGTCCCCCTGTTGTTATTACACAGGGGAACACCGCCGGCCAGTTAAACTACGCGGCTTCTATAACGCCATCTATGTAAACAAACCTGAACTTCGATCTTCAACTGTTAGGTGTCTCTATCATTGCTTTAATTGCTCCCTCCGGCGGAACGAATTCTAGTTACCCTACGAAGGAAAGTTTATTTTTACAGTTGGCAAACCTTAGGTTTTGAGGATTGTTTTGTTTGTGTATCAAAGTTGCCAACACTTCAGCTGGTTCCTTCTTCAACCGTAATCAACCTATCAGAAACTTGTAAATATTTTCTCTAGCCAAATTAAGTAAGGGGTGTGTAGAGGAATCCAGCCTATTAGTAAAGAGTTCTGGGAGCTTCTTCTTTCTTTCTTTCTTTCTTAATCTGTTTATTGTCCAGGGTTGGCTTTTCCCTCGGACTTAGCGAGGGATCCCACCTCTACCGCCTCAAGGGCAGTGTCCTGGAGCTTCAAACATCGGATCGGGGGATACAACTGGGGAGAATGATCAGTACCTCGCCCAGGCGGCCTCACCTGATATACTGAACAGGGGCCTTGGTTGGGGATGGGAAGATTGGAAGGGATAGACAAGGAAGCGGCCGTGGCCTTAAGTTAGGTACCATCCCGGCATTTGCCTGGAGGAGAAGTGGGAAACCACGGAAAACCACTTCCAGGATGGCGGAGGTGGGAATCGAACCCACCTCTACTCAGTTGACCTCCCGAGGCTGAGTGGACCCCGTTCCAGCCCTCGTACCACTTTTCAAATTTCGTGGCAGAGCCGGGAATCGAACCCGGGCCTCCGGGGGTGGCAGCTAATCACACTAACCACTACACCACAGAGGCGGACGGGAGCTTCCCTCAAATATACTTTAAAAGCTGGTCGCTTTAGGGCCGTATAGTCTGCATTGTTCCAATGTGAGAAGGGTATATTGACGTGAACCAGGAGGCAGAAGCGCGGGCGGCGTTAGCAAGGCCCAGCAACTCAACGTCAAATGAAAGAATTTTCATAGCTATGTGATAGCATTAATGCTTTACTTCTCGCAGCCCAGCGCTCGCTACATTTAGCCGCGCGCGGAGCGACTCTCGTTTGTTTGTCGTTTCTTTACACAACCACAAAACTGGTGGTCAGTTCTGCCAACGTCTGTACTTAGGAACTAATGTGGACTTAGGAACGAGAACGTGTTGATGATTATTGTTACACGATTGGTCTATTGTTACATCCAGGTACAAGACCATTGGCCTGGAAGGCATCTACTTTCGATACCTGGTGGTGGTGATTATTCTTACACGATTGGTCTGGACTTGTTCTTGCCGTGCGGATGGTTAGGATACGATCTGGGCGGTTACGATAGGATCTGGGCAAGATTCCTGCCGTGCGGACGGCTACGATAGGATCTGCACAAGACCATTGGCCTGGACGGTTAGAAGCCGCGAAGCGGCCTTAGGCATCTAGTTTCGATACCTGGTGGTGGTGATTATTCTTACACGATTGGTCTGGACTTGTTCTTGCCGTGCGGACGGTTAGGATAAGACGGTTAGAAGCCGCGAAGCGGCTCTAGGTATCTAGTTTCGTGTGGAACATAGTTTCCTTTACATAGTGTTTGTGCTTTAATTCAGCCGGGGTTGGTAACGCAATGTATTTATCAGCATTGATGGCAATGACGTCACATTCTGTTCACGTTGACCAATAAGAATGCGAGTAGCTACTTTAGACATGGCCGATAGCGGGTGCTGCTCTTCATTAGGTTATAAAAGTAAATATACTTCTTGGGGCGGGATGGTGGGTTTACAGACACCGCAATGAACACATCGCTCCTCTAAAAGGAATTACAAGTAAGATTTGCATTATTTTAACTCCCTTATAATGTTATAAACGCTGGGCTGCGAGAAGTAAAGCTTTACCGTGATAGCTCCTGCAGATAGTTTGTGGGGAATGTTTCAACCTCCTTTTTTTGAAATTTTGGTGGTTTAAATGTAGAATTTTCGGCACGTATGAGGACGATATCCTGTTCCTTACTGGCAAATATGAAATGTAAGGGAACAAAGAATGATTACCCTCTGTCGGTTCCCATTTAACTTGGCATGGAGTGACAACAGTTTTTAAAAACTCCAAATTTCTTTAATCGTATTTGCCTTTAATATTAGTTACTTCGTCACTCCGCTGTGGAATATGCTTAGCCTCTGTATCTTTCGGTCATAAGTCCGGTGAGGGTTTTAACTATTTCTCTAAGGAGGGCAAGAATTTCACGTCCTGGTCTTTGGTTTATGGCCAGTCATGATCAACCATTTCTTTTTACATTAAGGCCATTTAGTATGGGCAATTAAGCCCCTGTTTATTCAGTAATTGTTTCTAGTGTGAAGTTCTGTTTAGGAACAGTAAGTTATAAACTGTTGATCAATAGATACGCCCAAATCATGCCTACATGTTGTAAATACTTTAACTGAGGACAACCGATAGGTTATAAGATGTAACTTAAGTGCGCCATAAGAAACGGATGCCTCTGCGAGGCTGGACTGTAGTAACTTTTGGGGTTCAGACTCCTATGTTGCATGAATGATCGGAGCAAAACGTGCACTTTGTAAAATATTGTTCCTTTCAAGAGCAAACTATTAACAATTGTAAATTTTGTACTTGATTTTCGGACTTTTAATTTCTCCCTATTGCTAGAGCTGACGAACTCATTAATAGTGTTGTTATTGCCATTGATGCTTTCACTGCCTGTGGTTATAGACATGATATGGGCTTTGGGCTTATGGCGGGTTAAGTAAATAAGGGGGAATTCTTTATGTTTTGCAGAGAACGTTGCTCTGCGTCATCACAAGGAAATCTTGAATGTCCACGGAAAAAACTTCTTAAACAATGAGCTTTGAATTTAGACGTTATAATAAAAATGTAAACGATACGTTCATTCATCACCAGATGGCTCTCCGGACGCTGTACAACGCTCGCGTTCGAAGCGGAAGCTGACGGAACCATCAGAAACAATCTGTGGTTCACATAATATAACAGGTGTTTGCAACATTTGTTATCATGACCCGACGATAGAGCGCGGTCAGTTATTGCTGATTATCTTGTTCCAAGATGCTCGAGCTCTTACCCACACTAGATACTACAGGTCCAGGATTATAAGGAAAGCTGGGGAAAATCGTAGAATTTCAACAGGGACACTGGCCATCAATTAAGTAATACCGGGTTGCCAGCCATTAGGGATTTATGTAAGTAGTTGCCTCCCCTGTCCCTTCACTATTGTTATTTCGCGCCGGTGTTTTCCAAATTCGTACGTTCCTCATCACCGGATGTTTCATTCCGGGTTTGTGTCAATGTCATATGTTATTTTCATTATCTGCCTGTGTAGAACGAGCTTCACTTGGAGGTGATCAAGCTATTTATTTAAAGAATCGGTCTGTTGCTAAAGCAGACAATTCAGGTATTGCCTCGTTTGTTTGCCCCACTTTCTTTCGTCCTTGCAAGATTAGCCTACCAGTATTGTTTTGTTCCTCAAGATTAGCCTACCAGTATAATCATCATCACCGGGGGTGATCAACCTCCTTTCGAAGCAAAAGCCTTCGCCATCGTGTCTTGAAGATTCTTTTGCATTGGGTAGTTCTCATCTGCAATGACTGCACAGTATGCCTCACTTTATTAGACCACCCATAGTCTAGACAATAGGGGTTGTCTGACTAAGGCTGATGACACACGGAGCGGTTTTCGCCGAGTCGGCAGCCGAGTCGGCGCATGTTTCTATTGTATCAGATGGGATGAAACAGACAGAGCGGTGCTCGCCGACAGGCGGCAGATTTGCCGACTCGGCCTGTCGTGTAGCTGGCGGTGCAGCGAGCGTTTTGAAGACTTTGTGCGCGCTCTAGCGCCATAGATTTAATACATTCAGCTGAATCACGGCCGACTTGATGCTTCGCTCTAGTCAGGCGTGGCTGAATTTACGCGGCGATTGCATCATTGGTAGGTATTCTTGTATTAGATATCATGAAGTGTCTTTGAAATTCAATAATATACACGTAAAAGGACATATAGAGTAAGTAGACTTTTGGAATAAGAATAAGAACAATCCTTTATTTTTCGGTAATTTTAGCTAGCTTCCTCACCTAACGTCACGCTCACTAATGTGTTTTGTCCACTGCCTATTCGATACGCACCCGATGACTGCTTATAAGCAGTCATTTTAGATGCAGTTCGAGCAGGCAGTGGTTTCGTCACAGTCGGCAAAAACCGCTCTGTGTATCAATCATAGGCGGCGGCCGACGCGGCTGCCGACTCGGCAAAAACCGCTCCGTGTGTCATCAGCCTAAGGCGGTAAGGGAGTGCTCGGTTCACCCGGAGGGACGTGGGTTCTATTCCTCGTCAGGGAGTCGAAAAATTTAAGAAACGAGATTTCCACTTTCGAAGGTGCACGTGGAGCTGACGTTCACTTAGCCTACACCAAAAATGAGTTCCAGGTTAATTCTTGGGGGCAAAGGCGTCCGGGCATAGAGCTAACCACTCTACCCCAACAAGTGCCGATGTTTCGAATAGTGGAGGACTTTATCTTCCACTACTCCCAGGGCCTTTATAGCATGTACGGAGATTTTTGTTTAGTCTAGACAATAGATGGCCTCTTCTCATCTGTCTATCACTCGAATACTACATCTCCACGAATCTTGCCTATTTCTGCGGATGAGGTCTTGCTACATGCCCAGACCATGCCATTTCTGAGATTTTATGTAATGAAGTCCAGTTTAATGCCATATGACATTGTTACGCATATGATGCCTCAGAGAAACATCCAGTATTCTTCTTTCCAACCTTCGTTGACAATTAGATCTTTTTTTTCGAGGCTTCTCTGTGTATCGTATCGTATATAAAAGCATTCAAAACATTTGTCCAATACTTCCTTCTTGATCTTAGGTGGAGGAGGAGATAATCGAACATTGTCTCTTGCACGCAATCTCTCTTCTTCTCCTGATCTCCTCATCCATTTTGCTCTGTTGTAAATAGACCATCACACCGTCTGGTCAAAATGATGAATACTACTAAACATCCCGGTCAAACACCCACATTCCTTGCGGCTGACCAAAGACACGTGATACATTTTCTATGTAGGAGAACACACCGCACGTTCTTTTCAAACCCCTTTCGTCTCTGGAATGTTTCCTGCTGGATGCAGCACGAATACAAATTAGATCCCTAATAGTGTGAATGTAGCTTATTGTGAAGCATACCGTTGAAATTTCACCAGGCAGAAATGGTAACATTCCTTCCATGAATATTCCACCTTAGTGTCCTTTTCAACAACCCGACGACCCGATTCGCTGATGGCCTCCGCAATAAATATATTAGGTACTGACTTGAATTTGAGGAATTTGGATATGCTACCAGCGAATGGTAAATAAACAAATCGGAGTAAAGCCTGTTGTACACAATAAACTTTTTTCCCAATTCAAGACTTCACAAGACTTCACAAGAACTGGCAATACATCATATGTTTACTTGTCAAATCACTTTCAATACTTGAAAAGCCTTGAGAATTCTTCAAACGTCTTGAAAATGAATCGGAGCATACTTTAATCCGTTAAATAATTACCACAGCTTTGAGAGAATTGACCAATGGAATTTGAGTTTTAACGGTGCGCTCTATGTCGCTAGGCACGCTGGGATTACCGGGACGGGAATCAAGACAACAGAAATGGCTTCTTCATGACCGATGGATGTCGTATGTGCATTAACTGCTAAGTACATCCCAGCTTATATGCAGTGGACTCCGAACAGTACCAATCTAAAATGAATACAACGGCAGCGTACGAGGAGATTGCAAGAGAAATATCTCAAAGAAGTGGACAGTTTTTATGTTTATTACCTTACAGTAAAGGGCAAGGGTGTATTCCGCCCGAAGGCAGGTTCGAACCTCCACAGTGGTGTGCCCGAGCCTGAGTTTACGTACGGTAGGGTGGCCACTTCCTTTCCGCTCCTCCATTCCCTTACCCCCCACCAACAGTGCGTGGCAACCCATCCAAATATTGACCACACCCAATGTTGCTTAACTTCGGAGATCTCAGAGGATCCGGTGTTTCAACACGGCTACGGCCGTTATTACCGTACAGTAATCTATAAATAAAAAGTGCCAGCAATGATCGATTTACGGATGACCTTCGCAAATTATTATTATCATTAATATTATTTATTACTATTCATCGTTAGGGCCACTAAATACCGCGAGATATCAACTGTTTATCTTCTTGCGGGCGACCAGTTTTTTATTCTTTCGGAGTGTGTTTTCTTCCATGCTTCAGAATGGATATGCTTCAGTCGAGTTGGGACTTCTTCTTGGTGAACCTGTCTAAGTTTGTGTTTGAGTGGTGCCCGGAGTTAAACGTCTGTTTCTGAGATTTCATACATTAAAATATCTTTATCAATCTCCCCTAAGTAAGGAGGAATCATTTTGAGACTTCTGAAGTAGAATTACGAACATTTACAAATTCTTTCAGCTGGCAATCTGAAGGAGTGAACGTAAAGTGTTATCCTTCTTTTTCCGGATTAAGTTTGATATCTTCTCATTGTGGGTGTATATTTCTAAGTTGCTCCGAACACTGTAAACACCATCTTTGAGACTGGGACCAATAATTTTTCGCGTAATCCTCCTTCCCATTGCCAGATTTTGAAGCAGACTATGCGTTCGAAGTGTTAAACATTCTACTGCATATAACTCTTCAAATCTACGTACAGTTTGATAATGTCGAAATTTTGTATTTCGGGAGATAGGTATTTTTGTTATATATCGTCGCTTCACCGGTAAAAGGTTGTAATCCACAAAGCTCTTCCTATCGATTATTCTCTTTAAGACTGGTCACGCCTCCCTGCCACGTATGGTTATGCAGTCCATCAGAACAAATTTTGTTGTGTTCATTTTCCTATGCCCATGTGTAAAGGAAAATTAACCTTACTGTACCGTACTCTAGGAATGTATGCTTGCATTACGCATTTACGCACTCCTATTGTATAATGCATGTTAGGTTCATTTTCGGTTACTCGTCGGCATAGGAAAACGAACACAACGGACATTGTTCTGATGGACTACATATCCATATGTGGCTGGGAGGCGTGACCAGTCTTAAGGAGAATAATGGATAGGAAGAGCTTTGTGGATTACAACCTTTTACCGGTGAAGCGACGATATGTTCTGAGTGAGTAAAAAGACTGTTTCAAATTTGTTAACGGGTGTTAAGACGGCAAACTTCTCAGAACTCTGCGCAGGATCTGAATTTTCGCAAACCGGCTTGGTTTTAACCTATTTGTGAGTCAAGTTGTTTTACAGCTCTAGTGATTAAGGCTTTAGAGAGGATTATTATTATTATTATTATTATTATTATTATTATTATTATTATTATGGAATTTCTAATATGTTTTCATGTAATAAGATATTAATTTTCGCTGCATGGTATCACTTTTATTCAATTAATATGAGTAAATTCAATACAACATTTTCACTGCAACTGCTGTTATAGCAGTAAATACATTGCGAACATTAACCTGATGATAACCTCATTAATACTTTTCCCATGCAAATTATGGTGCATTGATGTTTCTCTTCTTTTTAAGAATGTATCCCACTGCTACTCCATGAACCACAACTTTTGTTTGCCTTTCCTCCATGTTATAACAAAATGCTATCAATCCTTCCCGAAACATTTTAAATCTTGTCTAACTTTCAGCAATTTTGAACAATATTTGACAACTTTTCTTTTAAATTATTGAATTAAAGAAAGAATTGATAGTTTGTAGAAGGCATAAGGGATAGTGAGGTGATGGAAAGATTAAACAAAAAGACCGAAGTAATCCTTTCCATCAAGAAGCGGAAACTTGAATTTTTCGGACACCTGATGTGGAATGAAAAGTACAGGATCATACAGATGGTAATGCAGGGGAATATCTCAGAGTAACGGAGACCTGACCGAAGAAGAATTTCCTGGCAGAAGAACGCGAGGGACTGGTTTCAACTGGTGTCAGATGATCTCGATGTCGCTTTTCCATGTGGCAGGCTCAAATACTGGAATAGCCATGATGACCAACAACCTTAGACAACTTGTAAAGAAAAGCATTAAAAATAATATATTTTCCAGGTTCGGGACATTTGGGTTTTACGAAGAATTTCGATCAGGATACGGAACACATAGCCAAAAACTGGTATAGATCCGGAAAATCAGGACCACTACTACTAAAAGTTTTAATAATAATAGTGTTATGTGGTTTACGTCCCACTAACTACTTTTACGGTCTTCGGAGACGCCGAGGTGCCGGAATTTAGTCCCACAGGAGTTCTTTTACGTGCCAGTAAATCTACCGACACGGGGCTGTCGTACTTGAGCACCTTCAAATACCACCGGACTTAGCCAGGATCGAACCTGCCAAGTTGGGGTTAGAAGGCCAGCGCCTTAACCGTCTGAGCCACTCAGCCCGGCGCTAAATGTTTTCATTCCTTCGAAGGGGGAGGCGGGCCTCTTAGTTGGTTGGGCTTAATATGAATATTTTAATTATCTTGTTTGCGAGAAGTGGACTTTTTATTTTGTGGTGTAGCTTTTATTTCGCCGGTTCCAAAATTTAGGGGTAGGGTTCATGCCTCTTACCCGAAAGATCCGGGTTCGATTGCCGGCCACGTCAGGGATTTTTACCCGGATCTGAGGGCTGGTTCAAAGTCCACTCAGCCTACGTGATTATATTAGAGGAGCCATTTGACGGTGAGATGGCGGCCCCGTTCTAGAAAGCCAGGACTAACGGGCGAGAGGATTGGTCATGCTGACAACACGACACCTCGTAATATGCAGATCTCCAGGCTGAGGAGCGGTCACTTGGTAGGCCATGACCCTTTGGGGCTGTTGGGCCATGGAGAATAATAATAATAATATTAATAATAATAAGAATAATAAGAAGAAGAAGCGTTTATTACATGCTTCGGAGCAGTAAGAATCTTTTCTTTTTTTTTTTTTTTTTTGCTAGTGGCTTTAAGTCGCACCGACACAGATAGGTCTTATGGCGTCGACGGGATGGGCCTAGGTCTTGGAAGGAAGCGGCCGTGGCCTTAATTAGGGTACAGCCCCAGCATTTGCCTGGTGTGGAAATGGGAAATCACGGAAAACCATCTTCAGGGCTACCGAGAGTGGGATTCGAACCCACTATCTCCCAGATGCAAGCTCACAGCCACGCGCCCCTAACCGCACGGCCAACTCGCCTAATGCAATGTTTAACTACGCTTTTTTCAAAACATTCAAAATTATCTTGACAGTCCATTTACAAGTAACACGAAATATTATAATTGGCACCGGGCGAGTTGGCCATGCGGTTAGAGGCGCGCCGCTGCGAACTTGCATCCGGGGGATAGTGGGTTTGATTCCCACTGTCGTCAGTGCTTAAGATGGTTTTCCATGTTTTCCCCGTTTCCACACCATTTTTATACCTTAATTAAGGCCACGGCCGCTTCTTTCACACACTCTTAGCCCTATCCCATCGTCGCCATAAAACCTAGCTGTATCGGTGCGACGTAAAACAAATTGAAATATATACTTGATATACTGTCATGCATTCGCAGAGTTCATAAAAAATAGATCAACAGACTAACAGATGTTGTACTGGCCACGGAAACAAACAACTGTTTCTAATGCCATTTGATTGCGTGGAGGATATAGTTTTTACGCTAGATCACCCTAAGTTTGTCAGCCGTTAGTGTTACAGTAGTCCTACACAATTTGGCGATGTGAGCTTTGTGTGCTGGTCGATGGATGTGCTTCAGACCCTCTATCTAATTTGCACTAGAATATGAAATTTTTGTGGAACCGCACTTCAGAGGACAATAAAATGTATGTTATGTATTTCACTTAAGTTGTTACTCTTATCCTCACTAAGCAGGTCTCGCGGGGCAAAATTATAGTAGAAAAGTTGTTTAAATTTTTGTCCTATACAACCTTTGTAAGTTTTTGGTATAATTGTTTTTTATACACTCTGTATTAACGAATCCTTCCTTTTGTGTCCAGTTTGACTTCATTAAACACAAAGACAGCTATATCAAAGTTAGCTACGAACCCCTAAACTCCCATAAAACATTCAAAGAAGCTGTTAAATATTTCATTTTCGCCATTCAGAGAAGCTGTTAGAAATTTCATTTCAATGTGCTGAGAAACCCTAGAAGCACTGGATGCTTGACGTACGGACAATTGGGTGGCATTGTTAGTGCAACTAGCACAGTCTGTCTGGCAGTTGAATAGTGAATACAATGCTCGTTGTTGCATTCAGATTAATATTGGTATTATATTCTGGTTGTGAGCGCTTTGCAGTAGGGGAATAGTGGGCTCTTCTGAATTTAAATACTATCCATTTAACATTGGTGGCATTCGACTTTCCGGAAACGGTCTTCCTCCTGGCCATGTACTACGGAAACAGACTAAATAGGTTTCTCGTTAGAAGGCAGAATCGTTCTCTCCAGTTAATTTTGACTTTAACTGAATTCCTGTTGTTCCTCGTTGAACATAAGGCATCAACAAAACATAAGCGAAATATCGTCATCTTTAGATCAGTCCGGTTTCTCTTTGTCGATATGTCTGTAATGGTCTAATTTAAGGTTTAGCAAGTTATTGGCCCTCAGCACCCGAGCCTGGTGGTCGGGCTGCCACCTTAAGCCTTCAAGCACGCTGTTTTCTGTTGGGGTTGTCTCTCTTACCTTTTCAAGATCCTTCTTCACAACAGCCAACGGCCGTAGCCGTGTTAAAACACCGGATCCCGTGAGATCTCCGAAGCTAAGTAACATTGGGCGTGGTCAGGAGTTGGATGGGTTGCCACGCGCTGTTGGTGGGAGGTAGGGGAATGGAGGAGCGGAAAGGAACTGGCCACCCTACCGCACGTAAACTCCGGCTAAGGAAAACCTCTGCGGAGGTTCGGACCTGCCTTCGGGCAGAATAACCCTTACCTCTTCACAACAAGGCAGTGGTTTCCCTCTTCATTTAGTCCCAAGAGGGAGGGTGGCCTCCTCCGCCAACTTTTCCATACCACAGGTCTCCTTGTATTTTTTTCTTTTTTTGCTATTTGTTTAACGTCACACTAACACATCGAAGGTTTTCGGCGACGGAAGAGTGGGATATTGGGAAGGTAGCGATCGTGGCCTTCATTAAAGTAAGCCCCAGCATTTGCCTGGTGTGAAAATGGGAAACCACAGAAACAATTTTCAGGGCAAGCTCGCAGCTGCGCGATCCTAACCGCGAACCCTACACCTTTTCTGTCCCATCGTCGCCATAATACCTATCTGTGTCGGTACAACGTAAAGCAAAATAACAAAAAAAGTTAGCTCCTTTGGCCTGGGAACTGAATTCCTGTGGCATTCCTAATATTACTACAACTCTTATACCACACATAACACTATTCTTCAACACACTAACGAGCAGTTTCCTATACATGGCAGATGCCCTCCCACCCCATCTTCATCGGACGGTATGCCTTACACAGAATTCTCCAGGAAAGCAAAAGCCACATGAAAGTTATTATTACCGCATGGTCGAAGATACGTGATTTCTAGCGAGGTTAGATGTAGATGTTAGAATTAAGACCGGTAAACAAGCCTGTAGTTGTTACGTGAACATAGCTACTGACCAGTAGGTTTTTGCAGAATTTGAAGAACAGTAACTTGATAATTCTTAATATTAGAAGACTTTTCTACCTCAATGAAGTATTTTTAGACCGATATGGGCTAAGCCAGATGTATACTGTAAATCAAGATAAATTTACTGTTGATTTGTGTCTAATGCGACAATTTCGATAAATGGTTAACATGACATGAATCATTCAATTTCAAAATAATTTATTATTGGTTACTCTTATTGGGTACATTTCCTTTCATTTTAAAATACGATCGCTCGACAATTTATTTTTAAAATAATCTCCTTGAGGCAGATGTATTACTCCTATATATTGTGTTCGCTACGATGACAACAGGGCTATCAGAAGCAGGAAGCTATTCTATGCGGGGATCGTAGCCTCAAATTACGATGCGTGAGGAGACTGAGTGTGGGATTTCCTCAGATTTTTCCTCAATCACGGTAGCGGGCTGAAGTTACGTTCATCGGCTAAACAGGGCCGTCTCGGTCTTAAATAATACATTACGTGCAACTTTCTAACGTTCCAAATATTGAACTGTTCTTTATCCAGGCACTTGATACACCCCTACTCTATCAGAGGTAATCAGTCTAGAGCTTATGAGGAATAAAACGTCAACGTAGGAAATAAACAACCAGTTCTTTCAGGCATCTGGATTACGATTTTTCTCCATTGTCATAACATGCATTATTCATGGCAATACTAATTCATTCTCTTCATGTGTAGAAATCAGTTTAATCTGCCGATTTTTTTCTGCCATCAATAGCTCCTCTTCCATTAATTCTCTCATTTGTCGTTTCACCACCCGTCCGCTCCGGTCACCCTAGTTCTATTTCCCTGCAAATTGATTTCACAGACCAACATTGCACTTCTGTCCTTTCATTGCATTATCTTTGACAACTCAAGAATATAGTAGATCTAGTACACCAATTCTTTGCTACACCTTTACTTTTACGCTTAAAATATAGCTTGTTACATTCTTGTAGAACCTCAAATATTTTGCGTGGTATATGCGTTTCCTTTCTGTTTATAATATTTTCTACAATAGCTTTTTACAAAGATTCGAACATTATTGTCTTATGCAGCTTCTATTCTCTATTTTGATTATTCTTCTTGTGTTTACTGATGTCTACTTAGATCATTCAGTTCCATTC
Organism: Anabrus simplex; assembly: GCF_040414725.1. Classification (NCBI taxonomy): domain Eukaryota; kingdom Metazoa; phylum Arthropoda; class Insecta; order Orthoptera; family Tettigoniidae; genus Anabrus; species Anabrus simplex. The sequence goes on along the minus strand of NC_090270.1, from coordinate 242,186,357 downwards.
AGTGTGTATAATTTAATCATTAAAGAATGTAAGTTATAATCTCAGTTGTTCTGCCATGTTATGCAGCTACCAGTCTATAACTGTCTGACGATAGAGAGTTTTCTTCAAAACCAGTTTCAAGTCTCAACCACGCAGTCCTGCCTCCTACGCAAATTTCACACAGCTTAAATGGAAATCAACGATTTGTGACATATGAAAGTCAGCGTACACATGAAACAGACATAAATTAATTAGGCACTTGCAGTCATCCTAGAAAGTTGAGTGTTGGAACTAGGGAATCTGACATCTAGGACATCGTTAAATAGATAGAGTAATCCAAAATTATATAAAATCTAAAACGAAGAATGTATTGGGATATCGCAATTGAGTCTCAAATGACCAACATCATAACACGCAGTAGTAAATTCCTCTTCCAAAACAACGGCTTTTAAAGGCCTGAGAAGATTCCGAAAAGTCACTATTAATTTTAATACGAATCTCTGAGGAGTTATTGAGACGTTACAGAGGTAAGGAAACATAAATGATCAATGTAAGACGCTCCATTGAAGAAAGTGATTTCATTGATAGTAGAGGGCGTTATCTGTCACAACCACGGTGTTCGGTAAATTATTGTTAATCTGGCATGATTGGGGGTAGATCTTGTCCAGTTCAATGAAGGTAATTTAATAAATATGAACGAACCACGTGAATTGACGCTTAGAGGATCACAAATTTTAAATACAGAGAGAAACAAATTATTTCATAAATAAAGGGAGGCCGTTCCATTCAGGAAATGCAATGTTTCACAGCTTACTGGTCATCTCTAACAATCACGCGATAAGTAAGTTTAATTTTACAGTTCTTACAGTCTGTAACTACAAATACGTATATATTTTGTCTCACTTCCCGTATATATGGTGATTGATTTTTTCAACGGAGTATATTAAGATTGGTTCACAGATGCTTATAAATTTCCTTTCAATAAGTTTAATCTTTTGAAGAAATTTAATATAGCATCTGACTCTTCTTTTTGCCTCTGAAATAAGACCATAACGTTCAGTTTTTTATATTTCCGTACAAGTGAGGGAATTTTTTGATGTATTAGTCTTGGCATTTTCAGTTAATTGAACGTTTCTCTCTGAAATAGACTGTTTTACACCATTGTTTTAGAAACGGTTAATCGGGTCTACAATAAATTTCTGGAAAGGTACGATATCACTCACTCAACCGATAGTATCCATCATAATCCACTCCGATGTCTTCTTCATAGCACTCAAATAATAGTAATTGCAGAATAAAAATAGTAATATATCTTACAGGAAGTGTTTTGGCACTTTGAGTTTAAAAATACTAGATTGGCCTTGTTCACATTTTTATAATGTAACATGGTTTATTGAATTGGCATTACTATTGGATCCTTTTCCCTAAAACTCTCTGAACTTTGTAAGCCCATCGGGTGCTACTAATCACACACACTCACACATTCCTTTCCGGTCCAATTATTTCGCCGCTCATCCCTTTCATTCTCAGCGCTTGTCAAATTTTGTCTCTATATACCCTGTCATATTCTCCTTCTGCATTCACTAAAGCCATCATTAAATCCCTCCCAGACTTGTGGTTACTATTCATGTAATTGTTTCACTGAGATGATAGGATCAACTCTTGATATCCGAGGTCGGAGTCTACATTATTCTCTTAATTCTTCCTCTTCGTTCTTCTCCTAATTAATCATGATATTTAATCGCAACTCTGAATTTAATATCCTCAATTATAGCATCAATGTATAAGTAAGTCCAATACATTATAGAAGCACAGGATTATATGAACTTAGAGTTATATTTCACCAAGGCCGAATCACTGTGGTTAGTACGGTACTTAACGGATGCGCCAAATGTTGATTTACGATACGTTTATTTCATAGCTTCACAAGTTTCCACCACTATGCCATGACCGCAGGGAATTAGGTGGATTATAGGAAGATAAATTATGAAGGAGATCGCATATGCTTTGCGTAAAAGTACAGTTTTATTTTCTTCCTACTATCAGGTAGAAGCATAGTGTAGGCACTTCACTCATTGTACATGGAGGCTTGGCGGCACGTGATGCTCTTTTATTTACGTTCTATACCTAGTTGATAGGATTGCCGATAGGAGCGTCTTTACGATCTGCGAACTGTTACCAACTGGTAAAGAAATGTCCAACGAAAAGGACGGGAAGTATTCCATCCCAGCAATCGGAAGACGGTTACAACGACTGAATAACAATTTTTCTTGTCGTGCGGGCAGTATGCCCCGCGGCGATAGTTAAAAGCCTCTCGAGGATAGGCTACAGCTACTTATGATTTTACTTTGTGCAAAGAGTTTTCGAATTTTCTCAAAATTCAATGCTGAAGTAATCTCATTTTCCGCGTTTTCTGGATGTGTACATGACGTAGAAGAACAATTTTACTCCTTCGTGATGGCGATTGCTTGGTTGCCTTTTTCTATAATCATTTTATTGGTTTCTGTTTTAAAATTGCATCAGTAAACAAGGTACACTTTGCAATGTCAGTGGTGGTGGTGGTGATTATAGTTTTAAGAGGATGTACAACTAGGAAAGAATCCTCTATTAACACTGATCAGAGGAGAAGATATGAAATGGGTCCGATATTTCGAAAAGTGAGGATACCGGCCAAAGAAAGGCAAGGGCTACGAAGGTCGTGAAAATGGAAATATTCTAGGCCTTCCTATCTAATACCGTGGGGGTCAGAGTAGAACAAGAGTTGACCAAGGAGCGTCGGATAGGATAGATGAACGTTATGAGGCTGGAAAAAGTAAGTGAAAGCAATATCATGGCCCAGCTAAGGGCCCTGCGGTTGCCAATCCACGCTCCCAAGTTAAGAGACCCTGGGGCTCATTTTAGTCATCCCTTACGACAGACAGGGGATACCGTGGTTGTTATTCTACAACCCCCACCCGCAGGAGAATTCGCAACGGCACTCCTCATAAATTTGTGCTGTGGATTCGAATTAATTCATACTGATTGGGACTGAAGTACAGTATATTTATACAATAATGCAGCATTGCGCAAAATATGTGAAGAGTGACAGGTAATACTTCGGCTGTAAATGATTTTACTCTCTGTTACTTGTTTAACGTCGCACAAACTCATCGGAGATTTTTGGCAACGGAAGGATGAGAAAGAGCTCGGATTGGGAAGGTAGCAGTAATGTATTGACCCGTTCAATACTGATTTCAACTACATTATTCCTGATTACTTTTCTCTCTTATGTTCGGTTCTCGATGTACTTATCTATTTTACTTGGGTTATCACGGTTCTCAACGTGACAAGTAATTAGTAACGTTATTCTCCTTCTTACCTTCTGTTTAATCTGTTATTATATAATTAATTCTTGTTGATCTTAAATATTATAATTTGCTATTGAGAACTAAAATTATTTAGTTGAAACTAGGTGTTATTCCTCAATGGTAACTATTCAGGAGTATTATACTGTATCGTAAGTTTTAAAAATATTCTTTCATTGATAATTTGAATGTTTCCAATTCTTCCGGAAGGTATCGTGATCTTATCAATCTTATGACACTGGAAGTTAACTTAATTAGTAATTTTATAATTGAAAATCATCACACATGATTTAGACGGGCACAATCGCACTAGACCTTTGATCTTACCTTGCACATATTGTCCTCGATAGGTGAGTATTTATTTATTTATTTATTTATTTATTTATTTATTCATGAACATAACAGGCGTTCAGCCCCAAATAGATGTTCACAATACAATAATCCAACCTAAGCCACCACGTTCACAACAATAAACAGACTTAGTTAATATACTTAAAAGAAATAAAAGGACACCACAGTTTATAAACAAAAAAAGAAAACAAAAAGAAAAGAACACCGCATACACCATCATTTCTCCATACTTCTCCCTCATCGCCTTTCAACATACATAAAAATAAACATATATTACCACCTATGCAATTCCGGAGCAAGACTACACCTTGCCTGCACCTGCCCTTGTTGACACATCACATTCCATCACCGCCATTGTTTATCTGTTTGACCTACTCCGGATTGCTGAGTCCAGACAACCTTGCCTCACCAGCCATGTCTGTGTTTACATTATTCCTCTCCTGTTGCAATTTCATCATGCTTCATCCTTGCTTAACTATGCTTGATCTATTGCTATACTAAGCCATACTCTACATTAGATTTGCCCTATCGTCTACAAACCCACAATTTGTCAACTCTCACAATTACACATAAACCCCTATGTACTACTTCTCTAAAATTATAATATAACTAAAAGATATACCTCTACCATCATTTCTCCAACTCCACATTATAGCAATGAATACATCACACATCCCTCCATATCCACAATTCCGTCACCAATAGATTTACATATTACAGCAATACATACACCCTCCCTTCACCCTAATTTTCTCACACCTCATTGCATCTTACCACATATCTACCATCACCTCCCCGTCAATACTTTAACTTCACTCTTTAATCATTTATTACAACAATAAATACACCACCACTTTTCTCTACTTCTCCAGCACCACATTTCAACATATCCCAAACCTAAATATACCAAATGACACCACTTCTCCACACTACATACCGACATAAATAATCCATCTAGATACTAAGCCATCTTCTCTTTAAAATACCAAACACTCATATACCATCTCTTCACCAACACCATATGTCAACCTCCACCATCATAACTCTGCTCCCTCTCAACACTCTTATTTTAGCCTTAAATAAACATCTTACCAAACACAAAAGCTATTACCAACTACAGGAATAAATAATCAGATTAAATACCAAACCGTCTTCACTTACAACTCACTCATGAATACACCACCATTTCTCCATACTTCTCCAACACCCCATTTCAACATAAGCCACCTCTACTTCTTCGACAATAACACTCACCTTCTGCCATCCACCATATTATATCACCACTTCTCCAATACCACATTTCAACAATATAACACCTCCTAACTTAATCATAACACATACTCATAAATGCCAAGCCCTCAATAACTTCCAACATCACATTTCAGAAATATAACACCAACTCCACCCCATATACCACCTCTACTTCTTCGACGATTACACTCACCTTCTGCCATCCACCATCTTATACCACCACTTCCCCAACACCACATTTCAGCCCTGTAACACATCATAACTTACATACCACTTCTCCATCACCACATTTCAGCCTTCACAAATAAATACTATCATAACTTCCAACTCCACAAAGACCACCTCCATCTCTTACTTCTTTGACACTCATGCCCTTAATTACTTACTCACTTTATTATTGTTTTATACCAACTACCTTTCAATACATATAACACTCAAAATACCAAACACTCATATACCATCTCTTCGCCAACACCACATTTCAACCTCTACCATCCAAAACTCTGCTCCCTCTCAACACTCACTTATTTAGCATTAAATAAACATCATACCAAACACAAAAACTATTACAAGTACCATTCTATACCAACACCTCGCCTCATATACCACCTCTCAATCTCATACCACACACAAATACTATTGCCTCCACATATTTACCAAATAACACCTCTACTCAACACTACCTTCTTACATCTAACTATCTCTATCTTCTCTACTCACTAAACTATTGTTTTTTTTACCTCTAGTTACTACTCCCCTCTCATTTCTACCAGTACCCCACATGTTAGTCAGATTTCTATACCTTCCTGCTGCTCTACCATCTCTCTTAGCCACCAACTCATCTCTATCTTCACTCTGTTGTGTACCTTTGCCTCCAACTCCAGCTCTCATCATCTCCGTAAATTTTCTGCCCTTGCCTCTTTCCCAACTCAGATTGAGACACCCCATGGTTGCCTTTGACGTCACCTTTTTACCCTGCCCTGCCCCTACTTCATTGCTTTCCCTCCCCTGCCTTTCTTCTTCACTTCTTATGGTCACCTTTTCACTTGTCCTCTCTTCCTGAACTTGGGCTTCTACACTGTTTATGATCACATTTTCACTTGGCACTTCTCCCTGACCCTCTTCACACTGCACACTGTTACTGATATCTCTCCTCACTTCCCCACCTTTCGTTCCACTACTCACTTTTTCTTCGTCTTCTTTTATCCTCCTGTCTAAGTCAATCAATCTATTTACAGTCCAGATTTTCTTCCAATTTCTGCCTGCTACCACTAGTTCTTGCCCTTTAATAGTCGCTCTCAACCATTGATTTATTGCACGAATCTTGTGTTTTCTAAGTATTTTCTCGTTCCTAATCGTCTCCCATCCCACGTCTCTCTTGATCCATATTTTCTCTCTCTGCACGTTACTCGCATTTCGTATCACAGCATCAGCCATCAACGTAGAAAACAGTTCTAGTTTGATAGGCCTGTTGCCCCTAATTTTTCCCACCTCTGCACATCGTCTATATCCACTTCTTCTTCTTCTATCGATTTTGGCCAGCTGTGGACCACGTAAATAACTCCTCATGATTTAAACTTTCTTTGGCGCCAGTACTCCTTCATCCTCCTGCTTGCTGCTTCTTTTCTTTCAGCCGTCCATTGTTGTTTCTTCTTGGTCGCTGTTTCTGGCTCTAGGAAACCCTTAAATGTGTGTAACTTGTTTCTGAAGGTGGTTCTATTGTGGATGTCTTGATGTGTGATGTTCATTTCTTGCAAATCCTTCTTCGTGTTAACAAACCATTTTTCATAAGAGCTGCCTTTCCTATTGGGCTTATTGAAGTGATTAAAGATTTTCTTGGCAAGTCTGTTATCAGGCATTCTACACTAAAATTAAGTTTCAATTTCCCCTGTATTAAGTCCACAACTTTGTAAGTTGTCAGTACTTTGTCTTCTCTCAACTCTTCAGGCACACCATAGATAAATAAGCACTTTTTTCTTCGATATAAAGTATTGGCTTCCACTTCTACTTTCAGCTTCAAGTTCTCCTTTTCTAATCGTCCTATTTTTTCCCTTAATGTTACAACTTCTTCGGTGTTATGTCTCACTTGTGCTGTTATATCTTCCGTTTTTACTCTTAACCATACCTCCATTTTTCCAAATTCCCTGGTTTGTTCTTTAATCATATTTTTAATTTGCTCAAAAGGGCCAACTTCTTCCACCACCTCTTTTACGGCTCTTTTGAATGCGTCCATATTTTCCCTTTCTTCATTTCTACTAGAGGTCGGGCCTGTGTTCAGCTCGACTCCCCCAATGCATAGCAAAATTATAATCACCGCCGCTGATAGCAATAATTCACCTTTTCTCTCCAAATCCATTTTACACCCTCCTAATTTCATTTCTTCTTTCTTCATTCTTCCCTGCCATCTTCCTACCGTCGCCCTGTACTGTTCTACACTAATCATTGTCGGCACACTTCTCCACAACCTTCCTGCTCTCGGCACTTACACCCACACTTCCCACTCCCGGGACCCTCCACTCAATGCGACCTAACTCGTCCGTGGCTTAGGCAAGACTGCGATAGGTGAGTAGTTAATCAGCTGTTTCTCCTTGTCTTATTGGAATTTTGTCTGTATTTCCGACTTCTCATCGGTTTGAATGCTCTCTGTCTCTGTACTATTTCATTGTGGTGTTCATTTAATATGCTTGTTGATTTGTGTCTCGGTGACAATCCGGAGAGTCACCGTACTATTGTGTAACTTAATTTTTTTTTTTTGCTAGTGGCTTTACGTCGCACCGACACAGGGTTTTATGGCGACGGTGGGATAAGAAAGGCCTAGGATTTAGAAGGAAGCCGCCTTGGCCTTAATAAGGGTACACTGAGCTCGGTAGCTTCAATCGCTTAAGTGCGGCCAGTGTGCAGTATTCGGGAGATCGTGAGTTCGAACCCCACTGTCGGCAACACTGAAGGTGGTTTTCCGTGGTTTCCCATTTTCACATCAGGCAAATGCTGGGGCCGTACCTTAATTAAGGCCACGGCCGCTTCCTTCCCATTCCTAGCCCTTTCCTGTCCCATCGTCGCCATAAGACCTATCTGTGTCGGTGCGACGTAAAGCAACTTGCAAAAAAAAAAAATTAAAGGTACAGCCCCAGCATTTGCCTGGTGTGAAAATGGGAAACCATGGAAAACCATCTTTAGGGCTGTTGACAGTGGGATTCGAACCTCCTATCTCGCGGATGGAAGCTCACAGCCGCGCGCTCCTAACCGCGCGGCCATCTCGTCTGGTAAAAGAAAGTTATTTGACGGATTTCTCCCTCTCATTCGGTAATTTACATATATTGTTATTTTAACGCTACGTTACAGTCTGTTAATATGTGATCGTGAGTAAAAACTGGGTAGAGGAGTAAATCGTATATACGGTTGAACTTGTTATTAGCTCTACATAGTGGTTCAATACATTTAATGGATATAATATGCCAACTCTCAGTTAGTAATTCTAGTTTTAAGGACCTCAATAACCTGTCACAATATGATCCACGCTCTTGTATATAATTTTTCTAAAATAAAAACTTAAAGAATTATTTATATCCCAGTGTTGTCTTCCTAGTACGTACAGAATACACGGTGCCGTGTTAGGAAGAAATTGTCACTCAGTGTCCTAGAAACTAGCAGAGTTTGGGGTTTCACCAGGCACAATTCTCTTTACAACGAACAGTAAACCATTTATGAATATATACGTGATTTGCAAACATACTGAAGTAGAGTTGCAAATTTCGAACGAGATATAATTTTATACCTTTCCTCATTTAAGACCATTGTTCTATTTCCGGATTTTCAGAATGTTGTATTCTTTTTTGAGAGATCACTTTTAGCTTGAATCAGTTAATATGGTATATTAAAACTGGGAATGAACAAAAGGAAAATCAATATTATTACCAGGAGCAAAGTTAGTTTTGGATTAAAATAAATTTTTGGGAAAAAGACATCCTTCCCCTAATTTAAGTTCCTCCTTACCTATCTTCGTTACTTTCTCTATTTTTATTTCCTGGAATTCTCTATCATAAAAGCTGGGCTGAGCGGCTCAGACGGTTGAGGTGCTGGCCTTCTGAACCCAGTTTAGCAGCTTCGATCCTGGCTCAGTCCTGTGGTATTAGAAGGTGATCGAATACGTCAGACTAGTATCGGTATATTTAATGTCATGTGATTGAAATCCTGCGTAACTAAATTCCGCCACTTCGGTGTCTCTTAAAACCCACATTGCGTTATACAGGGAGGTACAAAAATACTTGTAATTAATCTAAGAGAACTTTCTAATCTCGGATACAGTTTAACAACATTCATTCCTGTCCTACTTATTACCATCCTTCTAATTATTACCTTGAAAAAGAATACGGAAATGCATTCCTCAGTGCACATAGCCCTACATATTAATAGTTCGTAATTACTTACGACTTCAATTCTCGTGAGCCACTGCCTGTCATTCAAAAGCTCTTCAGATGCCACCTGTCATCAATACAACATCCATGTGCCATGCCGCTTGATATAGCTGGATAATTAGTAGCCAGCCACTAACTCGTATCTGCTACTTAGTGAATTCACCACCACACCGGTTCAAATGACAGATACCGTGGCCAAATACAAATAATGTTTGTCATTGCTGTATTCTGTTTCATTGACGGCTGACCGTTCCGTAAATGAGCATTGTCCTTTAGGAACGCATTGGGTAGTGAAATTACATAAACAAACCCCTGAGGTATGAGAGACATTGGACTGAAGTTTCACCTCACACCGAATGGAAACGAAAACAGTCTATGTGAGAATCGTGATTTCATGAAACTCCCAGCAATTAGTGCTACCTATGAATATCAACGTAAATTCTATTTTTCTGGTAATGGACCTCCTTTAAATACTGTATCCAGCTCGAACTTCTGTACTTATTTTATTTGATTCTAACACCGTACATAATTCGTTATGATTAAAATCAATGTATGGGTCGTTTAAATTATTAACAAATAGTGTTTGTTTCCAGAATTACACTTTCTTGAGAATATAGCTGTTATTTTCAAAACGTCCCTTGTGCAATTTTCATTTTGAAACTTTCAATATATTTAAAATAATTATTACATTTTAGTTCAATAGGAAGGATACTGTAGAATGTTCTATATTACTCACATTTTACCGTAATTGTAATCATTGAATTTCGATTTCATGCAGGCAGAAATTTTGGAATGGAAACGAAGAGTCAACAAGAGGGAAATGCTAAGAATATTTCGCAACTGAATTCCAAAGTTATTTGAAGTTGGCTGGACACTCATCTCATTAATTATGATCAATAGCTTATTATCTCCGTGTTCCTGAAAACAATAACCGTGCATTAAATGAAAGGAAAGATGTAAACTGGTTAAATTTGGCTACTCAAGAAAATATCCTAATGGTGTCCCTGTTTATGTTGCTAAATATTACGCTTAATCATTCCATAAAGGCTCTCTTACCAACGTAGGTAATGAAAATGAAAACATGGGTTCGAGCCCCACTGTCGGCAGCCCTGAAGATGGTTCTCCGTAGTTTCCCATTTTCACACCAGGTAAATACTGGGGCTGTACCTTAATTAAGGCCACGGCCGCTTCCTTCCCATTCCTAGGCCTTTCCTATCCCATAGTCGCCATAAGACATATCTGTGTCGGTGCGACTTAAAGCAAATAGAAAATAAAAAAAAGACAACGCTGCTGAGTTGGACAATTCCAAAACCAAGGAAATAGAGAAACGTGAAAGAAGTAGAATGAAAGAACTGTATTTATTTACAAGTTGCTTTACATAGCACCGACACAGATAAGTCTTGTGATGATGAGGGGCAGAACGTAACATCAGCATCAATATATGAGGAATGCGTACCTTATAAAATCCGAATACACTTCGAATACATTCTATCTCACACACAAACATTCATCCCATCCAGTCACACAAGAGTCATACAAGCTTTCATTCGGAATGTTCATAACAGAGAAATCCCTATTTCTGAAATGCGCAGGAATCTCACAACGTTGTCTCTTCCACAAAACCATAATTAATGTAAGAAAACAAATAACATATTTTTTACACATTCCACATCGATATCATTCAGCAAGTCATTCAAATCATTCACACAACTCTCAGCATTAAATCGAACATTTCACACTCGCTTGAACAGACTTTCCTTCATCTCACGCACACTTTCATTCTCACTTTCCTTAAACATTCCTGACATACGCACATGATCTCTGACACAAAAATTTCCAACAAAATCTTCAAACACTGAATCGCCATACATTTTTCCACCCTTCCGATGAATCCCCTTAAGCACAAAAACTGACGTACAATTCGCTTCGAACAACCCTTCACGAACAACGGTCATAGTTAACACACGCTCCTCAAACGTACGTACTTCAGTTACAACAAGCTCATTCAAACCACCCTTAACACACGTACCATCACTCACGCTCACCCTACTACTGAAATCATTACAACTTAATGTCTCAACAATCAATCCATCTTCACCACCTTTCATACCGGCTCCTACTTTCACTACCTTCATGCCAACAAGACTGCTACTCTCGACTCTCTTATCAGAAGTTTCATTCATCTCAAAGTCACCATTTTCACACAAATCGACCTAACTTTACTCTTCTCTCGTACACTTAACTCAACAAAAACATCCTCACTCTGATGTATACTCCGTAAAAACACTTCACTCACTAAACAACCTTCATCAAATTCACGAAAAACTTCACTTTCAATTTCAGAAACTTCTGTAAAATTATCGATCGCAACACCGCTATTATCGTCACCACTAGCACAAAGTAAGTCATCCGACATATCTTCCTTAACTTCATCACGCCCCCTATTCTGAAAATCTCTCTGATAATCGATTTTACTCTCTACTTTAAAAAGTGCCTCCCTTAATATTTTACCCCTCTCGTCGCTCGTACTGGACAATTTATCAAACACACCTTTCAACTCTTTAGTCTGACTATCAATCATACTGGACAATTCATTAAATAGCGATTTAATGATGCTCAAAGTTAAAGCCTCCCCTTCAATCGTTTCCTTAACAACCGCTACATGCTGAGATTGAGACGGGTTACTCGGTTCCTAACCTATCGTTGCCAATTGGTCTTTTCTACTATCAGCTGTTTCGATAGTCTCACTTAAATTAGATAAAGTCAATGTGGTGGAATTATTTTGGCCTCTCTTATCCTGATTCATAGTACCAACAACTTTAACAAACTCTGTATTTCTTAATTTTATAATACTCGACTCATTACAACATTTCTTCCTACTCCAACATACATATCACGTAGATATAAAACACTTCACTGACATAGTTTGTAGAATCCCAAACACACCTGACAAGTGCGCCTACGCTTATAAGCCTAACAGATGTACCAATCATTCAGCCACACGTTGGAAAGCAAATTGTAACAATTTTGATGACTACCAATAAATAAAATCATTAATTATAATTTATAAATAAATAGCATTAATCAAAATAGTTCATCAAAATATCGGTAACATGGGCGCCAGAGTTCACCAGATTGGATCCCTCGAATTTAGATACAGCATGATAATTCTTTATATCCCAGGGCGTGTACATAATGCTGCGTACTGGTATATCTGCTACAGGCCTTACCTAACTTTCTGAAAACGACTAAATAGGTCGGAACTGCACCTAGGTTCATCAATAACTCCACTGCTTCTAAAATATTTAACTATATTGTCAATAAAATCCCTTCATGAGCACCTCATCAACACACCAAAATACACTTATAATACATGTTCCGACGGTACTGTGGAACAGCAGAGGTGAAAGAAGGTGCTGGTTGGAATAGGTCTCAACTACAGAAGCACGAAAGATGAATTGAAATTTTAACAAGGTTATATTTTCAAAACTTAACAATGGTAGCATAGAATTTTGAGCATACAACAAATAACAAGTTAAATCAGGTGCACAATTTAGAGAATATTTAACCGGTTCCCACTAGGGGAAATAACAAAGACAATCAGGTACACAGCCGCTGTACCAAAAACCAGTTAAGTGATTTTTACATATATTGGGCTACGGCCCGAATTCATTAACTCTTGAGCTCTCCGCTCACAATCACAAAAGCTACAGGGCAGTTAAACCCCTAAGTACAAGGAGCACTTGCTCCTAATTACAATGTTAAAGAAAAGAGCCGAACCGCTCTCAATATTACCAGCCTATCAAAGGCTACAACCTTCATTTCAGACTGCCCTCAAGGCACACTAAGAAACAGGGGTATTTGATACCCAACCTACAGGGCCTTTACATGAGGAAAACAAAACATCAGGTTAAATTACTGGCCCATAATACAAGATTGAATGGAGGCGATAACTTGCACTCCTAAACAAAGATTTTGTCTAAAACCAATGTGGCGCTAGGCCGATGATACAGGGGCTAATCCCACGCTATGGAGATGACTAGTTGGCAAATAAGTTTAAGACTTTAAGAAGGAAGAAAAAAACGGTTACGAAAACATAGTCACCTCAAATTCAAGATGAAGGGGAGTTCGAGAGGGTGAAGCACTCTCTATCCCCGCTTTACAGATTTGTAATTTGTAGATAGAAAAGAATTTACATTTTAAAAGGGTAGGTTACATACTAAAGGTTTCGAACCCTCCCCGAGAGATAAACTGCTGAGCTAGCACGAAATGAAGATGTTAACAGGCCATTACCTTGTAGATGAACTGCTGCTTGAAGAAAGAGGCGCTTCCCGCCTCCTGATATATATATATTCACACACTGAGAAAGATGTTACTGAAGTGGCCCCGAGACCAGAAAATCAGCAGTTTATATACCCTCGTGGAATATTCGAGACCTTTCATGAATGATAACATCCCGCCCACAAACTTTTATTGGTCGGCTAAAGTTTACAAGTCAAAACTGAAGAAGAAATCTAGGATTGGTGGAAAATTAATTTAGAAAATTTAGGATTGGCTAAATTTAAAACTGGCGGAAACAGAGATCAATATTGCCAACCCAAAAAATGAAAGAAAGAAATTTAACAAAGAACAAACTTATAGATACAAAATTTCTTCAAAAACAGTTCGTCCACTTTGCACCAGGGTGCACGGTTATAGTTTTTTTTAGTGACATCTAGAAGAGAATGTCCACACTTCTTGCTACAGAGCAAACAAACACAAATCGAAATAGACATAGTTCAGAACACTTCAAAATTTACAGTAGTGTCATCTTCCAAGAAACCTTTGATTTAATACAGCTTTTAAAGTTCAGAGTTTCTCCTGTAGAGAGGTTTCAACTGGCGCAAAATTTGAATTTGCGGCGTGCAGGTGTACCGCCCGGTACAGACCTCCCCCCCCCAAAAGTCCTTCCAAGGGGTGACACAGAAGAAAACAAAAATTTGTTTTTAAAGAAAGGTCCATGTTTTTTGCAGATTGGATGAAGGAAAATTTAGCAGAGAAAATACCAATTTTTCAGTAGTCATAGATCTCTTAATCTAGTCGCACCCACCAATATCAAACCTATTAAGTCCAGTTTTTAAACTTTTGTAGTAGATTTTGATTAAAGGTCTCTATGTTTGTAGGAGTTGAATTCAAAAAACACTTGAATTCTTGAAAGAAAAACTTTTTTTAGTCCACCAAATGTTGATTTGAAGCAAAAAATTATTAATTGTAGCAATAAGGTGTCCAGGTAAGTGAAGATGAACTTTGGCTGTTGATTAAGTTTGACGGCCAGACCAGCCGCCGCTGCTTGTGTTCAGATGAGGCCGCTCGGACCCCTCAGGTACCCTGAGATACACCTCTCCCGCTACTATGAGAGGGGCAGTGGTGGTGAAGCACGCCGCACACGCGACGATCGTTTACAGTCCGCGGGCAGTTTGCAGGTGGTGCACCGCACATCAGCCTTGGACGGAAGGAGGACTCCGACTCGCCGTACACTGGTTGACCTCACTGGAGTGGCGGTACGCCGCCGCACGACTGCGGGGGCACTGAAACATTAAGATCTTGGCGGCAGAATTTTGTTGGACCATAATGGTTTTAGGGTACAGTCTTTGTGGTGAGGTAGAGGGGCCAGCGGCGTGGAAGTTTTTATTTCATTTTAATTAGCCACTGGTGTGGTTTAGCAGGAGACGGGAGCTTGGTAATGGCCTTACGGAGGGGACAGCAGAGTAACCTCAGGGAAGGTTTCACACAATTTATACAAGGCAGATTCAACCAAATGTAAAACCACAAGGGGCAGAAGGCCTTAAAATGAACTTAAAAATATAACCTTCAGGTTTCTTACAAAATTATAAGAACCAAGTTACCACGGAAATTACACAGGTTTCACCTGCAACAGGTGAACCCTAAATATCCGCTCGGTGTCTGGATTGCTTAGTAACAACGTCACCGGGGTAAGGAAATCTAAACTTATGCACGGCCCATGAATCTGGGGGCAAGCTTGCCCGCGGGAACAAAATTCTTGACCATAACCTGGTCGCCTACCTCCAAATGGATGGGTCTCCGTCCACGATCATATCTTTCCCTAACCTTTTCATGAGACACTTTAAGATTGGCCTTAGCCTTCTTCCAAGGATCTTTAATGTTATCAGGATCTATTGTCTCGGGTAGAATATCACTAAGAGACCAAAGGTTAGAGAGCGGCGTGTTGGGAACAAACTTTAACATCAAAGAAGCTGGAGTAAATTTATGAGATTCATGAACCGCCGAATTCAAGGCAAAAGCTAACCAATGCAGGGACGTGTCCCACCTAGAATGATCGTCGTGATCATCATCATCATTCCGTGTCCGGTCAGCATTTCCAAAATGTAGCAACTCCGATGGCCTTGTTGTTCGCCTCGATTAGGTCCTGTGTAGTGCAGGGATGTTCTAGTAGGGGACAAATGAGCAGGTGGTTCGGATCTTGTGTTACATCACACTCGCAGGATGCGTCTCCATCAGCTGGAAGTATGGCCCATTTTTGCATGTTGGTCTTGCAAAGAGGTACGCCCACCCTAAGACGATTAAGGGATCTCCAAATAGGGTAGGGCAGGTCATTTCCTGGAGCTAGCTCTTCCTTTGCAGGAGTATCAGACGGCAGCATGCTCTTCCACCTGGTGATGCGGTTATACTCAGGTGTTCCTACCAGTGGTTGAGTCCTGGTGATGAAGCTCTTTCTCGACTTCAGTCGACAGACTACAGCCTGGTGATCATGCAGTGGGTGGCGAGAATCATTAGTCTGCTTTGTCCTCTCTGCATCAGCAGCAACAGCCCTTCTGATAGCGGGGGGAGCTATTCCAACAATCGGGTAGAGTTTGTCAACTGGGGTTGGCTTCAGACATCCCGACAAGATACGTACGGTCTCGTTGATTGCAATGTCAACCTCCTTGGTGTGAGTGGATGCACTCCACACAGGTGAAGCGTACTCTGCAGCGGACACACACAAAGCAAGAGCAGAGGTTCTCAGGACGCGAGGGCTTGCTCCCCAGGTGGTGGCTGTGAGCTTTCTCAAAATACTGTTCCGTGAACTAACTTTCAGCCTGGTGTTGTGGCAATGTTTCTTGAAGGACAGTGTTCGGTCGAGAGTAACACCTAGATACACAGGTGTTGGACAATGTTCTAGTCGTTTGCCTTGCCATATAATGTCCAGTTCCCGCCGAGCTTCTCTATTCCTTAAGTGAAATGCGCACACCTGAGTCTTGTTGGGATTTGGCTTTAGATGATTGCCTTCATAGTAAGAGCCAAGAGTATCTAGTGCAGAAGTCAACTTTTCCTCCACCTCTTCAAATGTCTTTCCTTGGGCAGCCACTGCAGTATCGTCGGCATAGATGAAAAGCCTGGTATGTTCCATTATGGGTTGATCATTAGTATAAATGTTAAAGAGCACAGGGGCTAGCACACTGCCTTGAGGTAAACCGTTCTTTTGTACGCGCCATCTGCTCTTCTTACCATGGAGAGAGACTTGGAATCTTCTATTCTGCAGGAGAATGCCAATAAGAGATGTTAGTTGATAATCATTAGTGAGCTGGTAAATTTTCCTCAGTAACTTCCTGTGGTTGATGGTGTCATAGGCAGTTGTTAAGTCAACAAAGGCAACTCCAGTTACCTTACGCTGTTCAAAACCATCCTCGATGTGTTGAGTAAGGTTCAGGATTTGACTGCAGCATGACTTTCCAGGTCGAAAACCAGCTTGTTGAGGAATGAACTTTCCTTCGAGGATGCCACTAATTCGGTTAAGGATAAGGCGCTCGAAGATCTTGAAACAATGGCATAACAATGATACTGGGCGAAAGTTTTTAGGATCGTTTGGCTCCTTACCAGGCTTAAGTAGTGCAACCACTCGAGCTTTCCTCCAGAGTTTGGCAATATAAAGCTTAGATACACACTCATTAATCATTGTAAGCAGCCATTGCAGAGTAGTCCTGCCGAATTTCTTGATCTGTTCTACTCTGATATCATCGATGCCAGCAGCCTTATTTAATTTCAAGGTGGAGATGACAGACTCTAGTTCATTCAAGGTGAAGGGTTCTTGGAGATTTTGGTTCTCACTTCCTGGGGTTCGTTCCAGTTGCTCCCGTGTACTCCGACCTTTAATCTTCCCGTTCATGAGTAATTGGGTTGCAATCTGGTCAGCTGTAATTGTGGTGAAGTTTCTAGGTTTTGTTGGGTCACCGCTGAGGTTTTTCAGGAGATTTCAGGCTCGCCTACTGTTCAACTTCATGTCCAGATTCTCTACCAGTGAGGTCCACTTAACTTTGCGATTTGCTGAGATAGTTTGCATCAATTCCTCACCAACCTGGATAGTTTCATCAGCAAATGGGTCAGCCTCAAAAAGATCTTTGTAATAGTTCATCAGCTGTTTGCTGTCATCAGTCATTCCTGGTATGTAATTTGTCCTACAACCTCTTGGAATGGTCCTTCTAGAGGCTGTCTGGACGCATTTGACAAATGCCTCGTACATCTCAGGTTTCGGTGGGATCTTGGCAACTTCTATATCAAGCTCGTTGGTGAATCTTTCCCAATTGGCCTTCTGAAAATTAAACCTTCGCCTGAAAGGTACCTCCTCTGGCACTACCATGGCATTCACTTTGCAGATTACAGGTCTATGTTGGGTAGATGGGATAGGCTTACCCATCATCTTCACACAACTCCCAGCAACTTTTGATGACACGAAAATATTGTCAGGGTTGTAGCCTCTCTTCCACCGACCGCTATTGAAGGATGCTGGTAGTTTTGGATCATGAATTAGATGAAGATCATGATTCTCTGCCCAGGTTTCCAGTTTATCTCCATTGGTATCTGAATCTGGGTATCCCCAAGATGTGCTTCGGCAGTTGTAATCGCCAAGGATGAAATTTACGCCCTGGTACTTAAAGTTAGTAGGTTCTTCAAACGTGAAGTCAACATTAGGAGGCTTGTATACAGAAGTAACGCTAAAGTGTGGCGTACATACAGAAAGAATCTCAATATCATCCCTTTCAGTTAGTGAGGTTGATGTGATATTTAGGTTTGGTCTGGTGAAAATGGCACTACCGTATTTATCATGGGGCCTTTCCAGAACAAGCTCCATGCCTGCGATTTTCGGTCGATGGCTGTTGTAGCCCCGGTGAGTCTCTTGCACTAGAAGAATGTCACATTTACATTCCTTACACAAGTCAGCCAATAGGGTCTCTTTGGCACACGAAAAACCCTCAATGTTTATCGAGACTATAACAAGTGGTCTTAAAAAAGACCCTTTAGGGGGATTACTACTTCTGTGTTGACCAGTAGTGGAAGAATCCGCCGCTGCTAATTTGCAACGTTGCCCAGGGTGCGCCCGATTGTACTGATTTTTCATAGCGTAATTTATACAATCTTCGGGGAGGCTTCTTCCGTGCAATAAGAGCCGACCTCAGGTTACGATTGACCCGTTCATCTAAAGATGGTAGAAGTAGTTACATGAGAGATGGACAAATCAAAACAAAATTTACGAAAGAGATTGGATGTGAAAGCTTTCGCATTATCGGACACAATATATTGACACGGACCAAAAGAAGCAAAAATAGAATTTAAACAAGAAATAGTGGACTGAGCGGTAGCCAACTTAGTCGGAAATAACCAACAACACACACAAGGATGAACTTGTTGGCATTCCCCTTTGAATGGGGGAAGGGTCCTGCGTAGTCTATCTAAAGACGTTCCATGGGGCTCGACGCTTAATGAGAAGACAAAAGCCCTTGCTTAGTGGACATGGTGGGTTTACTAAGCCAACAAGATTTACAGGCTTTAACTAGTTCACGAAAGTCACCGTCCATACCTTTCCAAATGAACATCTCCCGGATCTTTTCTCTAGTTTTGAAGATACCTAAATGCCCTCCTAATGGGGTCTCATGATAGTACTTGAAGATCATGGGCACAAGAACGGCTGGAACCACCACCTTCATCTTATCATCATGCCTCGACGGGCAACATAAAACACCATTCCTCAGCACATAAGGGACAACATGTTCCCCAGAAGAAAGGGTTTCCATGATACGGGCCAGCGTCGGATCTTCACGTTGATATTTCTCAAAATCCCTAAACAACATAGGAGCATCAGTTAAAATGGCATTAACCTCAGGTCATATGGACTCGGGAGGTGAAGAACTATCATCCAGTTCATGGGTCTCTACATCATTGGAAAACATACGGCTTAGTCCGTCTGCCACAACATTTTCAGTACCTCTGATATGCCTAACGTCAAATTTGAAGGCAGAAATTCGGATGGCCCACCGGGCTATACGACCAGTATGACGCGGCCTACCTAAGACCCAGGTTAAGGCCATGTTATCAGTCTCCAATTCGAACTTGACATGTTCCGGATAAAGGCGGAACTTTTCTAGCGCAAACAAAACAGCCAAACCCTCAAGTTCATAGATGGAATACTTGGCTTCTTGAGCCGAAAGAGTCCTAGATGCGTAGGCGATGGATCGCCTCCCTATTTCGGTCTCTTGAAGAAGAACCGCAGCCACTGCCGACGACAACGCGTCGGTTTGGACGATGAATTTCTTCGAGAAATCCGGCATAGCCAGAACCGGGGCATTACACAGAGCTAATTTGAGATCTTCAAAAGCGGCTTGTTGAGAAGGTCCCCACTCAAATTTGATGCCTTTACTACGAAGAAGGTTCAAGGGCGCCGCTCTGTTAGCGAAGTTAGGAATACATTTCCTGAAGAAATTCACCATGCCAATGAATCTGGCAATACCTTTGATGTCCTTAGGAGGTTTGAACTCACGGATGGCCTGTGTTCTAGAATGAACAACTGCAACACCATCGGGCGACACAATATGCCCTAGGAATGACATGGAAGGCTTAACGAAGGCGACCTTGGACAATTTCACAGTTAACCCAGCCTTACGAAGGCGATTGAGAAATTCTTTCAGATGATCAAGGTGTTCTTCAAAGGTCTCAGAAAACACGACATCATCAAGATAATGATACAAGTACTCAAATTTGATGTCGGAGAAGACCCTATCTAGCATTCTTGTAAGCACAGCTGCTCCCGTGGGGAGCCCGAAAGGCACGCGGTTGTATTCGTACAAGTTCCAATCTGTGGCAAAAGCTGTTAGGTGTTTGGATTCCTCTGCTAGCGGTATCTGGTTATAAGCCTGATTGAGGTCTAATATGGTGAAGAACTTAGATTTACGAAACCATGAAAAACAAGAATGAAGGTCGGGAAGGGGCACAGATTGTAACACCACCTTCCGATTGAGAGCCCTATAATCAATCACAGGCCTGAAGCCACCTTGGGGTTTCGGGACTAGAAAAATCGGCGAAGAGTATGCCGACTTAGAGGGGCGAATAATACCATCTTTTAGCATCTGTTCAATGATTTCTTTCAGCGCCTTTATTTTCGGTGGAGATAGCCTATAAGGTGGAAACCGTACGGGAATTGAATCCGTAACCTCAATCTTATATTCGATAAGGTCAGTAACACCAAGAGTATCATAGAAAATCTCTGGAAACGACTGACATAACTTACGAATACTCTCTGCCTGCTCCTCGGGTAGATGTCTAAGGTCTAACAACATCTCATCCTGGGTAGGCGAAATAGATGAACATGTTACAGAACAACATTTTAACAAAGGGATTGTGGAATTACTATCAAATTTGAAAGTGCACCACTTGCTCTGAAGATCGAGCACTAGACCGGTGTGAGACATGAAATCAGCTCCCAATATAACGGGGCAAGACAAGTGCTTAGCCACAAACAGTTTTATTTTCCAAGTGAATTTCAAAATGCGGATCTTGGCATACAGAGAACCTATAATTTGTAATGGAGATGAGTTGGCCGAAACATATCGAACCGAAGTCGAACAAAAATCAGGAAGTTTACAAATAGATTTTAATTTGGAACACCATTCAGCCGAAATAATGGAACAAACACTCCCAGAATCTAATAGAGCTGTTACAGGTTCATTATTTAATTCAATTTTAAGAAAAGGGACAGGTGCGGGGGTATCCGCCGCAATCCTAAGACATTCTTTGGGACCTTCAAAAGATAAATTTGAAGACTGAGTTTTCCCTGAAATTTCGACATGTTTACTTGGGGCTGATCCTCGGGAAGATGGGTTCGTCGACTCAGCCGAAGCCACTATTCACTTATTATTATTGGCATTGGTGGAAGTCGCACCAGAAGTTGAGCAGGAGGGGGTGCTATTCGAATTTGGGCAATTCTTGGCGATATGGGAAAACGCGCCGCATTTAAAACAGCCTTGAGATGACCCTGCTACATTCCTTCTCCCACTAGACTTGATCAATGGACATTTATTAAGAAGATGATCAGGCGACCGGCAAGCGTAACATTTACGGGGTATGTCGGGTCGGCGAGTTGGAGGCCGAAAACTACTAGAGGATGGAGGGGGTTCTTTCGCGACACGCAAGGTATCGGCGTATCTAACTCCTTCGGCTGAGACAGCCATAGCCTCTAACTGGGCAAAAGTTTGCGGACGCGACACAAAACACAAGTATGATCGGTATGATGGAGAAATATCTTCCACAATAGCCTGTACAATTTGATCTTCAGGAAATTGTAGAGCAAATACCCTAGTGTAGAACTTAATGTCTTGGATGAAGTCTGCCAAATTTTCATCCAACCTTTGTACTCGGTAGTAGTACTTTTGAATGAGCGGGGATAAAATTTGCCAACAGATGGGCATGGAAGTCTTCTATGGACCACTGTTCAGCAATTGCTCTAACTATCTTGTCGGAGAGAACACCAATTGCATAGGGATAGATGATCTGCAAAATTTGACACGGAGAAAGAGAAAAAACCAGGGCATGATCCTGAAACTCAACTAAAAACCTTACGAACGAAATTACGTCACTGGTAGAGTTAACGGAAAACTTAGAAATACCTCTGAGCAACATTGCTAAAAGATGGGACAAACTGCTGAAACCCGGGGACGTATTAGGTAGAGGCCTAAGTGGCGGAGAAGCTAATTTAGAACGTGCATTATTCAAAGAGGTATGTCGTTCAGATTCGTTGTCTAATGGGGCAGAGTTTTGTTGGGTAGCCGCCGCAGTACTACTTCCTTCCTCTTTAGAGGAATCCTCCCCACTTACAATATTTACTACCATAGGCTGGTCGACTTTAGGAATAGCAGATCCAGATAACAAATGTCTAACTTTACTAGACATTTTAGACAAGTTTTCTGCAAGGACGCTAGCTTCCTTACCCTGAACGTCATTTAACTTCAGAGACAATAGATCACACACCCTATTATAGAAGTAGTACAACCTGGCCTGTACTCTTTTGAATTGATTAGGAGATGGATCACTTACTTCAAAAAAACTAACTACAGATGCTAGCTCAGTAGTATTATCATTGATCGTGGAGAGAGCGTCGTCAATCTCTTTCTCTCCCAAAGTTGGGATGGTAATAGGCAAATCAAGGGAATCTTTTAGCTTATTAGTGTCTATCGCAACCGTGCCTCCAGATTGAACATTTCTAATGGTTAATTCATAGATTAATTCCTCCTTGCGCAAGTAGCCGGGGTGGAGGACTTCGCGAGAGTCGGACATGATGACAAAAATTTAACAGTTTTGAAAAATGAGAAAGAAAAGTCCAGCGACAGAGAAAATTGTTAGAGTTCGAAAGCAAAGCAATGTTTATTCGTCAAAAGGGGCTAAATTGAGACCCATTCAACCACGCTCTGCTACCACTTGTTCCGAGGTATCTGTGGAACAGCAGAATTGAAAGAAGGTGCTGAGTGGAATAGGTCTCGACTTACGAAATTAAAGTCAATTTAAAACTATAACAAAGGTTATATTTTCTTTTCAAGATAAATAAATAACAGAATTTAACAGGTACCAAGTAGCAGATCAACAAATTAAGAAAGTACAATTTTAGTTCATTACAAAATTTGGGCTTCGAGCCCGACACTCACAAACCTTGAGCTATAAGAACAATATTACCTATATACCAAGTTCAAACAAAGGGGCAGAAAACCCCAATCATGCCAAGGAGCACTAGCTCCTGATTACCATATTAAGCCTCCTCGAGGCACACAGAAACCAAATTTAAGAAAGAGCAAACCCGCTCTCAAGGTTCAAGCCCATCAAAGGCCACAACAAACTATACTTCAAACTGCCCTCAAGGCATACCAAGAACAGGGGTAATAAATACCCAACCTATTGGGCCCATTCAGTAAAGAAGCAGGTTAATTACATGGCCCAAAATACCAACTTGACTGGAGGCGTAACTTGCACTCCTAATACACTTTTAAAAACTACTTGGCACTAGGCCGCATACACAAGGGCTCATCCCGTACTAAAGAGGTGACTTGTATAAGAAGACTTTATTACATTAAGAAAGGAAGAAACGGTTGTGAAAACAAGGTCACCTCAAAACAATAGGAGTGGGATCTCGAGAGGGTTTACCACTCTCTATCCCAATTTATAGTTAAAGAGACGAAGTTTTACCAAGTGTCTATTACATTTTAAAGATAGGTTACATGCGAAAAGATTCGAACCTGCCCCGAGGGTTAAATTGCTGAGCTAGCGAGAAGTAAAGTTATTAAATGTCCATTACTTTATGGATGAACTGCTGAACTAAGAAGGAGGCGCTTCCCGCCCCCTGCTACATAATCACACTAGGAGAGATGTTACTGAAGTGGCGAGGAGACCAGAAAATCAGCAGTTTATATACCCTCGCGGAAAATTCGAGACGTCTCATGAATGATTACAATCCGCCCACAAAATTTTATTGGATAACAGCAAAAACTAATACACCAGACGAAGAAGAAAGACCTTATTGATGGAAAATTAATTACAGAAATTCCTGATTGGCTACATTCAAAACAGGCGGAAAGAAAGGATTCTACAACTGACAGAACAAGATTTATTTAGGACAAAACTTATGAATACAAAATTTCTTCAGGAAGGTGCATTCCTTTACACCAGAGTGCGATATTAGTTTTGGTAGAGACATCTGTTAGAGAATGTTCAAATTTCTTGATATGGAGCAAACAAACACAAATCGAAATAGACACAGATCAGAACACTTCAAAATTTATAGTAGTGACATCTTCCAAGAAACCTTTGAATTAGTACAGTTTCTTAAAGTTCAGGCGTTCTCCTGTAGAGTAGTTTCAACTGGCGCAATATCTGAATTTGCGTTGTGGAGGTGTACCGCCCAGTACATATACATTTGAGCAACATACGCTTGTCGATCTTGAATATAAATTATGGAAAGTCTGAGATAGCTTTCACTAACATATAATACCAAGCCGCCACAAGTGCTACAATAATTAATGCGTAAGCACTCCACAATTTGTGGATCAGCTACTTTCCACGAACATAACAAGACTACGATCCACGAACGTTTGAAGTCCAGTCCATTGTAGCCATGTCTCTCGAAAACCGTATATCCAGTTTCACTCCCGTGTGTTGGCACCAATTCCTTCCCGTACAGTCTGTCCGCACTACTTCCTTCTCGTACAGTGTGTCAGTTGTGGTTCCCTCATACAGTGTCAGCACTCCTTCTTATCCGTACCGAGTGTGGTCTCCTTCCTTTCCGTACAGTGTGTCCGCACTACCTCCTTCCCGTACAGTGTGTTGTCTCCTTCTTCCCCGTACAGTTTGTCCGCACTACCTCCTTCCCGTACAGTGTGTGATCTCCTTCCTCCACGTATAGGGTGTGTTCTCCTTCCTTCTCGTACAGTGTCTGACCTCCTTCCTTCTCGTACAGTCACAGCACTACTTCATTCCTCTACAATGTGTCCGCACTAACTCCCTCCGGTACAGTGTGTCAGCTGTGTTTTTCTTTCCTCTGTGATGTCGAAGTATATAAAGACCTCATCTCTCACATGATTCGCCGAGATTGATCCTTGCCATCCAATCATGAGTGATCCTCTTGTCAAGACCATGCCCTGAACTTCTTCTTGCTCCCAAGAAAATAACACACTCTGGGGCGTTTCGCATGAGTCATAGAACTTTTCTAGTACAACAACAAGCTCATCTAATCAGACACTAGGATATATACTTGACTCATAGAACTTCCCGACGACAACAACAAGTACATCTCATCAAATACTAAGATGTCCGCATGAGTCATACAAATTACCAGAGTCCAATATATCAATGTTTTCCTAGCCGTAAAACAAATTACTCATACTGCATACATGGAGACCTCCCAGCTTACAAATATTAGTGACAAAATATACAACTGAAATACTGACAATAATAATAATAATAATAATAATAATATTAATAATGATAATAATAATAATAATAATAATAATAATAATAATAATAAAAAATCGAATACTGACAATAATATCTCTCACTTCAACATATAGTGCGAGGGTGTGATATATGTACTATCACAAAATATTTTACCAATGTCTTTGATGAGTGGTCTGCATACTTGCTACTTCTAGGACTTGGTATCTGCGTTCATACAATTGTTAATTATGACACTAGATAGGAAACTTATAGACTCAAAGTTTTTAACACTTTGAACACTATCTTATTTTAACATGGACCCTGGGTCTTTTTCCTGAGCAAAACAACAGCAAAACATAGTAAATACCTGATTCTTGTATCTTATGAAGGAGTCAGTCAACCAAAATGAAGATATTTTCAGGAAGTACGTATCTAAAGCAGTTTAATTATACTAGTCTTATGAAAAACATTCAAAAATGTAGTGGGGAAAATACTTTTACATTCAAGTTTTGCCAACAATCCTGCTCAAAAATAAAAATGAATAAAATAATGTGGCTACTTAAATCACAAATAAACGCAATTACACCTGAAATACAAAATTTACCATTTATGAATAGTTTGTTTTGTTATAGTAGTCCTGAAAACATTAGGCTATGCATAGACCAACCTTGTACCACCACCTACATTGTTTTCGCGGTATAGCTGAATCATCAGTGTGCGTCTAAACGAAAAAATATGAAACGAAATGAAAAAATAAGTCCAAAAATCTGGAGAGGTGATGTATTTCTATCGTTTGTATTCCGAGTAAAATAATGCAGCTAAAGGAACTTGCACTCGAAAGTGATGTATCAAATAAAAATCTTGCCCGAACTATCACTTGATATGTTGTCTGATTCGTAAGCATATTCTTCATTATTGTCATAAATTCCTGAAACCGCTTCTCCGGATAAAAGATCCAAGATCTCATCCAACCAGCGTGAGGACATGTTTGTACAGTAACACAGCTGACAGCGCGATGTATTTGGTGCACTCAGCACTCGGCAAATCGAGTACTTTGGTAAAGGTCGCGGCAAGGAGAAACTACCCTTTTTATCGTTTACGTTTAAATTTCCTGTTAACTGCTGCATTCTAGTAGACACTAGATAAACTACTACCTTCAAGCAAGACACGGGGACCATTTAGGATACGTGCAGCTGCCTACAAACACGCGCCAAAATCACGCCCGTGTGGTATATTGTTGGCATCCACAACCAGAAAATCAGTGCGCCCGTATCCCATACGGGCATAGTGTTGAAAGTGTTAAATATCTGTAATTGTAATACAACAAAACTTCTATAATATTTTGTATAAATACAAATCTATAGTCAGCAATAAGAGCACAGAATATGGTACAAAAACTCCCTAGTGACAATAAAATAAAAATGTCGTATGGCTTTTAGTGCCGGGATATCCCAGGACGGGTTCGGCTCGCCAGGTGCAGGTCTTTCTATTTGACACCCGTAGGCGACCTGCGCGTCGTGATGAGGATGAAATGATGATGATAAATTCGGGTTACTCAGCCGTCTCACATTATCATCATTGTGAATTGGAATTCGGAATAAGCGTTTATGATGGACCATAAATAAATGTCGTTTTCAGCTTGTACAATACATACGCATCCTTACTTTATTAAGAATGAAACGGTGACGATTCAGCTTCAGATGTAATTAGCCTTTTATAGTATCGTAGATTTTTGGCTCAGTATTATTCTAATGAAGAATGTGGAGTTAATTACAATATTTTGTCGATTGGAAATAAATGTTGAGGAAAGTGATAGTTCGCAGCTACTCATACGGTACTCGATTTTCCTACTCGCCCTCCTCAGTAGCTGCTAGCTTTGACTCATATACAGTGTTTCTATTTTAAACCCAGTGTTTGTACTCTGTGCTACGGCAGTTGCCTCAGTCGTACTTACGTCGCGCGCGGCCGCCCTTCTTTAAGCGTGTTCACAATCTGATATGAAAAGTGCTGGAGGTGTCGTCCTGTCCTGGGCTATACAGACATTGTATCTGGTAAACACATTCTGGATGATGCGAGTGAGTTCTTACAATGTAATGTTTTTTAACTCATTCGCAATGTTTCCTTTCAGATTCTCCAATGTGTGAGAAATTGATCGATACACTTTTTCTTTCAGTTTACATCACAAGTAAAAATCATGCACTGTTATATCTGGAGAACGAGGGAGAATTAGACCAGCACTGATAACTAGGTCCAGCAAACACTTCCGAGAGTATAAGAAGGGAATCTTCTGGTGTATGAGCTGGGGCTGAATGTTGTTGAAAACACACAGACTTTATTTCTTCTTCCGTTTACTGATGAAAGAACGGCGTCAAAATGTCATCTTTGTGTCTCTCTGCATTCACTGTCGTCTCGAGAGAAATAGGCTCAATTATTCATCTTTCTCAAACAGCACACCAAACGACAATCTTCCTGTCATAATGAGGGACTTCATAAACACCATTAGGATTTTCTGCACACCAATAGCGAGAGTTATGACTGTTCACACGACCATTAAGATGAAACCAGAACTTTTACATACGAAAATATGGTGTTGCAATGATAACTGTCTCACCATGTTAACAGCTGAGATTCAGACTGGCGACTCATGTTTGGTAGGTCAAACACGTGCAGGCTGGTTGCAAGGTCAAGAACTATGTGCGCGCCTCTCATACTGCAGCTGCCGTAGCCCAGAGTACAAACGACGTGCGTTCGCTCTGGATTTATATGAGAACCTGTATATCGACACTGATGTCCTGGTCCTCCCTATCACAGGCGCTCCATCATTTCCTGGCTCATCCTTGGGGTATCAATGTACCACTGTATAATAATATTAAAATAAATATGAACAGAATTGATTTTAAAATAAATAATTAATATGCTAAATGGATTAAAGCCTCTTAAATACATGTGTAACAAAGCCTAGCTTTCCACCTTTATTGATGTGCAAGTATAGAAGAAGAAGGATGGTAAACTAGGCCATGCGATGTACAAGAAACCTACATATCCTGGAAGATACTTTCATAAGTCCTCAAACCACCACCCCTGCCGAAAAGCAGCTCTCCTTCGAATGTTATTTACCAGGGTGGATAATGTTGCAGACGTTGATAACAGCTCTAGTGCATTAATATAACTGACAACATCTATGAAGAAAAACGGCTATATGTCAGAAGACATAGCACGAGCTATGAAAATCAAGAAGCCTAACGGGGATAGTACAAACCAGGACTACAGAAAAAGTAAAAGTGTTCCTTCCTTACGTGGCAGGTATAACTAACAGAATAGGGTGCATTCTAACGAAGTACGATATAATACCTGTTTTCACCACAGACCGGAAGCTCAAATCCCTGTTTCGACCAGTTAAACAAAAATACCTCTAGAAATACCGGGTGTCTACGAAGTTGCATGTGGTTGTGGTTGCTCTTGTACTGGCATGGCAAAAAAGGCTTGTTAGCAACAGGGTGAAAGAACACATCAGGTCAGTAAACAATGTAAAGAATACTTCATGGAAAAAGATGTAAGCCAATCTGCCATAGTAGAATATTTTCACAGTACGGACCATGAAATCCAATTTGACCAGGCGAAGGTCAACGCACCTATAATAGACTTCTATGCTCGACTTGTAAGGGAAGCCATAGAGATAGACCTGCGCCCAAATAACGTCAACAGTTAAAACGGCTTCAATTTATCAAATACATGCAGACCTGTTTTTCAGAAATACATGCATAACACCACCACGGCACAGCGGGTCGCACTCAAGAAACTGTCGACAGAGGGCGGTGAATCAGTAACTTCCCTCCCAACCACCAGAGCACAGCGCCGCGATCGTTGAGTCCAGTTAGTGCGGCGGCCGTGGATAATACGGTCATGACTTCCACGTTTCTTTGAAGTATTTATTTGTTCACTGTCAGAGGCAGACCTTCACATACCCTGATGAAGGCCTATGTAATTTGGCGGAAAGCTCGGCCTTGTCAAATATAATATATAAGTAGATTTAATCCAGTTAGCATATTTATTTATTTATTTTGATGAAATGTGCCACGAAAACCTACGTTCATTAATTAGAATGGATTTATTTTAAATACAGTTGGTTGAATGTGTAGTTTGTGGATAGCATCCGTTATTTTGTTGGCCATCTTCTGAAATTATTTGACAGCAGGGACCGCTTTGTTACATACTCTGTGACGTAACCTGCTGAAAGAGACTCAAATAAATAGTTAACGTTAAAGTCAAATCTAGTGTGGGTAATGTCACTCTGAATTAAGATCATCCTCATCACAATACCGAACAACTCCCTTACAGATTGTATACATCGAGCAGGGCTGTGATTTAGAGATTTTAACCTCAAAGCATGATACATGACAACCCACGAGTGTTCCCGACTAGTTCAACAAATGTCGTGCACCGAGCGGGGCAGTGGTGTTGATAATTTAACCTCAAACCAAGCCACATTAAAACACAGGTAATGTTATCAATGTATATTAATATTAAAATAAACATGAACAGAATTGAGTTCAATAGTTTGTTGATTGTGAATTTATCTGGAGAATGCAATGTTTGAAGTTGGGATAATGTTTATTTGAGTGATTAATTTCTCAACTGAGGATTGTTCTGCGTACGATATTAGTCAATATCGGATACGGTCAGTTGGAAATCGATAGTTGAAATAACAACAGTACATTAACAGAGGGCAGTACTCTGATTTATGCCATTAAGGTACACTTACCTCTGATGTAATTAACCTATTATACTCTCCTCAATTTTTTACATTCCTCGCGCATTGTTACATTAATGAATAATGTGCAGTTATATACATTTTTTTGATTGGAAATGGATGAAATATTAAGGAAAATGATAGTTCGTGGCTACTCATACGGTTATCATCATACTCTCTGTGCCTCGGTCCTCGAAGCACTTAACAAGGGAGCCGGAAGACTCCAGTAAATGACAGTACGTGCATCGTTTTCATATGACTAAAATAGGCGAAATAGACAACATGCTCTAAGCAAGTGGTATCAGTATTGTTTATTTAATACATTTCTCTACAGAAATATGGGAGGTCTAGAGAAAATTCTTGATCCCCCTTGTACATATGAAATTTTCCCTAGATTTATGTTAAGATGAGATATTATTTACAATATTTACATGTTTTACAAAATTCTTACATAGACCCTAATAATATGCAAGATACACATGTATATTTAATTTCTTACTGCTCGTTCATTCTATCGACAGTTAGCTAATGAACCATTTATTCAAAAATCCTACGCTCCTTTCTCTCTACCAGTCTGTCATTCACAGGGCAAATAATAATTGTATATTAGAATAAATAATAATAGTAATAACTGTAGAAACATCAATCAATCAATCAATCACCACTAACCTGCGTTTAGGGCAGTCGCCCAGGGTGGCAAATTCCCTATCAGTTCTTCACCTCCCCTTTTCTTAAATAATTTCAAAGATTTTCTCTCTTTCACTTAGACCTCCGAGATGTTTAATATTTTCTTATCTTTCCACGTTTCCTTAGTCCGTGATGTAGACGTATTATTTTGTCTAGAAGTAACCAAATCATTATTATTATTATTATTATTATTATTATTATTATTATTTCATCTATAAATAAGTCATAATTCAGGTTACATATATCCAGAATATTCAAATATTCAGAATCATAAAGAAACAGTAATTATACTATCCTCAAAAATGTGTAATGTTGTTTGAAGATTAGAAAATAAATGTTATCAAAATTTTTCTTTGGTAGGCCTACTTTATCAACAATAGAGTTTTCATAAGTTTAACATCCGAGGTGAAACTCAATGCTCGTGAGAACTGACAATATAGCTCTATGTACTGTATATTAACATATTTCCATGAAAATATGCGCATTACTTGAACCTCATCAATGCGTAAAACTTCGTTAATAAAAACGGAGAAACAATTCCAGGATTAAAAAATTGCCTACCTAGAGCGCTGGAGTTTAGAAAAATATATACCATGCCACAATCCAATTAAGAATGTCAAGTGGTAGTTTAAAGCATACTACATATATTCCTTGTTGAGTTAGATCGTTTATTATTATAGTATATACTTTTCTTTACAGATTCTAGTTCAAAAGCTTGTGAAATGCAAGCACGTTGGCATTTGCTGGTAATAAATCGAATTACACGTAAGACTTCACCAAGCTCTTTGCTTCCCGAACACGTGCTCCTACGATAATTACATCCCAGTCCTCACACTTTAACTACTCCAACACTGTACTCCACAACACCTTGACAATAATAGACTTCAAGAAAAGTAAATTCAACTCCCCATCTTACTTCCCTTTATTGAGGAGAAATGGGATCACTAATTTTATGTTTACAGACCAGGTATAAATTTACAGGAAAATATTCAGAAACGTGTATAAGTACAGTATAGTTCAGGATCTTGCCTCTCACAACAAAATGTCTCTTCATTCTTACAAAAATGTCTTTTTAACTCGTTAGGAAATTCCATTTTGGCACATGTATAATCACCTAACAGGAGAATGAAAAATAAGAATTGTAGAAGTACCTCGCAGGTCTCAGGGGTTTGTATTCACATAGAAGATGAATTAATTTGATGATTAAAAAATTCTGATAACATCTATAATAAGAGGAAGTGTGTATGTGTGTGTGTGAAGCCCAGCCAAATCTGCGGCACTCAGAGATCTGAGATTTTTAAAATAGGTAGAAGGAAGCGGGTCGAAGTGCACCTCGAATCCTGATTTTGAAATTTTCGCGTTCGTTGGGGAGTTGCGAACGAAAAACCCTTGTGAAATGTGTCTTGGGATATGGCAATCCATCGTACTGCCACAAAGATGAAATGATTAGATTCACTGTCGCTAGGCAACGTACACAAGGTAGGTAATACAAGTAAGGATCCACTTTAAGCCCATGGCGTGGGAAGCCATTTTCAATCGCCGACACGAGGAACCGTATTCAGCTCGTAATATCTGGAAGTGTTTTGTCAGTGTGTAAGTGTGCGAATCGTGTGTCCATAGCCATTATCATTAAGGTGTGAAGTCCGTATGGTCTGACACCATTCTTTGCCATTCGAATCCCGTTGGTCGAGAAGAATTCACAATTACAATGCTGGCGGACAGTGTAGTGATGATATACAATTTCTGGTCACTAGACCGCGTGCCAAAACGTGGATTAAATTCCAAACCTCTCCACAGTGATCATGTGGAGTGAGGACATATGATGCTATGGATGGCGATTCGTCCGTCGGATAAATCTTTTAAGCCGTGAAGAGACCCTTGGTATTATTCCAGAGGAGTAAGCTATGTGCCGGCATCGGGGTTTATCGTCTCTTTTCCTACTAGCACATGACATAATTTCACCTCATTAAGTACTTTGTATGTAACGGGATGTGTTGGCATGGTGATCGCCAATATCCAGAATGGATAGGAACACTAGGAAGAAGAATGTATTCCAATATGCGACCATCGGACCCAGAGAAAGGCATGAAGAGACACAGGTCATTTGATTGGACTTAAATATAAAAACGAACAGAAAAGAATAATTTAATTAGCAGTATGCGTAATTTTAAGTAGGTATCTGAATGAATTGTCCGCCTCTGTGGTGAAGTGGTTAGCGTGATTAGCTGCCACCCCCGGAGGTCCGGGTTCGATTCCCGGCTCTGCCACGAAATTTGAAAAGTGGTACGAGGGCTGGAACGGGGTCCACTCAGCCTCGTGAGGTCAACTGAGTAGAGGTGGGTTCGATTCCGACCTCAGCCATCCTGGAAGTGATTTTCCGTGGTTTCCCACTTCTCCTCCAGGCGAATGCCGGGATGGTACCTAACTGAAGGCCACGGCCGCTTCCTTCCCTCTTCCTTGCCTATCCATTCCAATCTTCCCATCCCTCCACAACGCCCCTGTTCAGCTTAGCAGGTGAGGCCGCCTGGGCGAGGTACTGGTCATTCTCCCCAGTTGTATCCCCCGACCAAAAGTCTGCATTTTTTGCTAGGGGCTTTACGTCGCACCGACACAGATAGGTCTTATGGCGACGATGGAATAGGAAAGGCCTAGGAGTTGGAAGGAAGCGGCCGTGGCCATAATTAAGGTACAGCCCCAGCATTTGCCAGGTGTGAAAATGGGAAACCACGGAAAACCATCTTCAGGGCTGCCGATAGTGGGATTCGAACCTACTATCTCCCGGATGCAAGCTCACACCAAGAGCCTGAAGCTCCAGGACACTGCCCTTGAGGCGGTAGAGGTGGGATCCCTCGCCGAGTCCAAGGGAAAAGCCGAACCTGGAGGGTAAACAGATGATGATGATGATGATGATGATGATCTGAATGAATTAATATCTACTGTCTCTGGTAGAATATAGCCAACTGCTTAGGTAAATGTGCCAACCCCGCGGTGTACGGCTAGTGTGCCTGCATCTTATCCGGTGGCTCCGGGTTCGATTCCCGGGAAGTTCAGGGATTTTTACCTGGATCTGAGGGCTGGTTCGAGATACACTCAGCCTACGTGATTACAATTGAGGAGTTACCTGGCGGTGAGATGGCGGCCCCGGGATAGAAAGCCTAGAATAACGGCCGAGAGGATACGTCGTACTGACCTCACGACGCCTCGTAATCTGTAGGTCTTCGGGCCGAGCAGCGGTCGCTTGGTAAGCCATGGCCCTTCGGGGCTGTTACGTCATGGGGTTTGGGCTTAGGTACAGGTGAGAAGTAGACGTAGACGTCACTTCGGTTATATTAAATAATAGCTGACGTACGCGTGACGCTACGGAATTCTGCATTGTATACAGAATTCTAGGTTAGGTAGTGTATACGTTGTGAGCAAGATTGTATTAAATTGCATAGCTCTTAACATTACCCTAGAAACGCGACGGGGAAGTCACCAAATGTCTTATCTCATGAACCCTGGGTTAGGGAATTTTCAGTGTAATGGTTGGCTCTCTTGCCTGCCATGAGTCAGAATTAGGCTGTGGAGTTTTAATTATAATGGCAGACACTCATTCTCCACCTGCCTGTTTACATCCTCAGAAAGACTGTTTTAGTGTTTTACCAAGTTAAAATCAGCGTAGGTCATAACAATGACGCCAGTAGGAATGGCGCGATTAAAAGCAATTCTATCATATGAAATACTCAATCAAATGGAAAAACATACATTTTCTCACTTTTAACGAACAGTACTACACTGCCGATCTAACAGTCCAAAGTTCCAGAGCTGGAATGTCCAGGCCGCAGACAGCCCTGATCCGTGAACACTCATCTATTTTTCTTTTCGCGGGGATTGTGGGTGGTCGAGTAGTAAAGAGAGTCCCAGGGCAAAAACTATGCCCTTTTACACATCTGTTTCCTAGGAGTACCTACTCGATGAGTATGAAAATCTCAATTCACTACACTGGTGGGGAGAAAACTATCTGACTTGGAGGCAAATGTTTCCTCCAAGCCAGAGGAGAAACCCCCTCTTCGCTGCTAATTACGAATGAAATAAATGTAGAATTTAATAAAACTGAAGAGCAAGAAGCTTTTCTTAAGAAATGCTCTTTTCAGGTTTGTTGAGTTATTTAGTGAATTGTGGTGCAATAATTTGAAAAAGGCCGAAATTGTAATTCTAGACCAGGTCATAAGTGAGTCTGTGCCTTAAGAGTGCACACTGCTCATTCCAATCAGCGCGTCAGAGTAGGGATCGAATAGCTGGAATACTATGATGAATCAATGTGTTACGTGCCAGCAGTATCAGAGAATGTATGAACCAGAGGAATGGCATGCTAAAGAAGAAAGTTTTCTTACTCCCCATCTATTTTCCGAAAATATTCAGTCAGGCTGTTATACTCGGTACGCAGAATTATTCTATAGAAGTTGAGTGGCAGCATAAAAGACAAAGAACATCACAACAAGCAATGGTCAGTGTAATGTTTTTGTTGATATTGTGGGCCTTCACATTTAGTTTTCTTCCGACACCGAAATACTACTTTGTCCACAGTTGGTACGGAACTGCATTCTCTATAAAAAAATTTATATAGTACTTTTCGACAGTAACAATAACATAGGTATTTAAAAATTAAATTTTAGGCGCCTTCCCCTAAACTTCCACTTTGTCCGAGGTTAATACAATTATTTATAGTTTACACTGTAGTTTCTCATTTCCCGACTCTATATACCGATTTTCATTAAATTCCGTTTACCCATTTTTCTCGTGGCTCGGCGTTGATGTGTACTTAACAATAAAAACACAAATTCATGGATATCTCTTATCATAGTCGTTACGGTCAAAATGTATAAAACAAAACTGATCGGAAATTTCATTATATATAACTTTTGTTGTGTAGTATTTATCGATAGGACCACTAATAACATAAATATTTGAACATAAAAGTTTTTTCCTTCCCCTAAACTAACATTTCATTCAGTGTTAATAAAAATTATGTATGGTCTAGATTGTAGTGACTTATTTCCAGACTTTATATACTTATTTTCATAAGTTTCTTAAGCCGTTTTTTCGTGACGCGCGTACATGCATACATACATAGAGACAGATAGCAGACAGATCGACGGACAGTCAGACAGATATTACGGAAAATAAAAAAGTGCACTTCCTTCTTGCTGCGGACACGACTGATACAGAAAGCCATTGATTTTAAATTTTGAGCAATGTTCAGATAAAACGCTTATTTTATACATGTACATTAACTAGCTGTATTACCCGGCGCGTTGCTGCGCTGAAGATATAATTTTGGACGTATCGTTTGAAATTTGAAATATTTATCTTGTTTAATTAGGAATGATAGAAAGAATGAAATTTTTTCCTCGATAGTGAATACATTTATTGAAATCGAATGGTATACCGATGGCTTAGATTGAATACCTTGTATCTCACAAAGTTCATCCTATCCATTATTACCCTTAAGACTGGTTACGCCTCCCAGCCACACATGGATATGCGGTCTATCAGAACAATGTTCGTTGTGTTCTTTTTTCCTATGCTGAAGTGTGAAGGAAAATGAACCTTACCGTACCGTACTATAGGAAGGTATGTTTGCGTGTCGTATATAATAACTGCTAGAGTATAATTTTTATAACGTTCATTTTCCTTCACTCGTAAGCATAGGAAAATAAACCCAACGAACATTGTTCTGATGGACTGCATACGCAAATTTGGCTGGAAGGCGGTACCAGTCTTAAGGGAAGTAATGGGTATGAAGAACTTCGTGGGATACGAAGTATTCAATCTAGACTATCGATATAGAGGAGAAGTATAAATTTCATTTATTCTATTTTCTTTGGTTTAATATTATAGTGCTTTAAGGTAGACAATATTCTGCCTTTCTACGTCTTCAGCAAAAACAAGTACGTAAATTTGTTGGCTGACCGACTCGCGAGCATCCAGCATACAGCTGGCCATGTGAGGAATATGGATTTTCAAATTTCAACCAGCACACTTCAAGTGCTTGACCTTCTGTCTTTTTGATGGTCATTGAGAATGCTAGTCAAATTGGGAACTGCCGTCTTTTAAAATTAAAAGGCATTTCGGTGTGAATTATGGGAACGCGTGGAATGACATCTTCTCCATTCGACATTCCGTTAAGAATATTTGCCTCGATGACATTCGGCATCAGTTTTTGGCTGCGAGTCTTGTTCCATTACACAATTGGGGTAGATAAATGTTCCGCAAGAGAAATATTTGGACGCCGACTTCTAGTG
The DNA here is from genome assembly GCF_040414725.1 of Anabrus simplex. Lineage (NCBI taxonomy): Eukaryota > Metazoa > Arthropoda > Insecta > Orthoptera > Tettigoniidae > Anabrus > Anabrus simplex. Next base: position 242,149,054 of record NC_090270.1, on the reverse strand, counting down.
ACAATCTGTGCAGTGGAACGCTAGAGAAATCCAACGAAATCAAAACTCGATTGGATAATTTACAACTTCTTCCGCATTTATGACGCTGTCAAACGATTTATAGGTAACAGAATCGTCTGGAATTTTTCCTTGAAATGTATGGTTGTTTGCATTAACGTCGATGTTTTTGGTGCCAATAAGCGGAGACATTGTACATACCCAGTGCAGGTGTGAACGCCAAATTACGTGAAATAATTAGTTCTTTGATACAAAGCCGTCTGACACGAATTTCTACAAAATTGTTGTTGTTGGTGAGGTTAAATTTAAATGAAGGAGAGATTTACAGTTGCAGCATCAGGCTTGTAGTAAAATCAAGGCGTTAGTTGCTCCATACTCACGTAATGATAATTTCACCAAATATTACATTACTGCAGGAAAAGAGGACGGTTTTCAAAATAAAATAAAATAAATAAAACATTTAAGGGTGACAGAACGCCCTCACACCAATGTATTGTGTGGGATCCATAATGTGGGCTAAGCCCAGAAGCCGGAGCGAGTACCCAACACGTCCTTCCTCCAACATGGTCAAGTAATTCTCACCCTTAATGGCGGATTACTCCCGCTGGAAGAGAGTAGATCATCAAAGATGGCGAGGAGCTCCCTGATTGGTCGGAGGCGAGGTCACGTTTCGACCACACCATAGCAGATGGCAGCACGCAGCAGAATAAGAGTTAGGTATCGAGAGCAATTCCCAGGGAATAAATTAATTACATAAGATATATGATGACTTAAAAATAGGAGAAAAGCCAGGATGGGAATTAAAATGTGACACGGATTTCTACAGCAAATTGGCCAGAACTGAACCGTTCCTTGGGAAAGGGGTTTTAAATCAGTAATACTGTCTCAAGTGTCAGACTGAAAAGAAAGAGAAAACATGAAGTGTATATTGGAGACCATCATGAATGAAACTAGAAAATGAGACATAATTCATGTGACCTACATTTTCGTAATCGGAATATTGTGCTTGAGAAAAGTTTTAATTCATTCCGAACCTGCGTGAAATGCATAAAATGCACGCATTTTGCACGCCGATGGCTTGGAGTTGCTTAACAACTTCAATCCAATCTGCTTTCCCTTTTATCTAAGCGAAAATTAACTAACCAGTGCAGGCTACGAGTTCAGCAATGGCCCATTTCATATTATAAGACGTTGATTTAAATACTACGAAATAGGAGAAACAGTTCAAGCTGCCTGATGAATGGGAAATTTTATTAACTTTTGGTGTCAGATATAGCTGCCAATGGAAACTTGGAACTTAGAAATTCAGCGAACATTTCCCTGGATAAAAGAATGTATTCCGTTCCCTAATTTCCCTTCCTATAAATGAATATTTGTCCTAATTTGCCCTTCTGAATTCCAGCTTTATCACTTTAAAAGCTCCATTAAAACTTATTCGTGTACTAATGATACTTCACGCCATTTCTCCATCGACGGCTCGGAATATACAAATTAGGTGAGCGACAGGTCTCCTTAATCTCAAGTTCTACCAGCCCAAAATTTACCACAATTTCATAAACTATTTTTTACAGAACAAATCGTGCGGCTCTCCTCGGATCTTTTCCAGTTCTCGTATTAAGTAATCCTGGTGTGGGTCCCATACGTTGGAACCACAGTCTAATTGGAGCCTTACCAAAGATTTATACACCCTATCCCTACACCCTTACTACAACGCCGAAATTTCCTCATATCCCATAAGAGATCTGTAACATTTATTTACATTGTCGTTATTGTCACAACCAGAATCAAGATATTTCGTTATATTAACACCTAAGCACTTACAGTGATCCCTATGAGATATTTTTATCTCATAATCACAGCAAATTGAACTGAAAGGATGTTTCTCTTGGTGAAACTTACACCTGACTTTTCATTCCTTTTAGCATCATGCGATTGGCTGCTGTCCATCTCACAACATCGAGTACTTTTTCAGCCGCTCACAAACCTGTTACTTACTTAATACTTGAAAGAGTATAACATCGCCTGCAAAAAGTCTTATGTGATTCTACTTCTTTACACATATCAGTTATATACATAAAAAAGTATAAAGTTCCAATGATATTGCCTTGCGGGAACCCCTCTTCATCACACAATATGCTTTACGTCGGACCGACACAGATAGGTCTTACGGTTAACGGAATCGGAACGCGCTAGGAATGGGAGGTAAGCAGCTGTGGCCTTAATTATTAAGGTACAGCCCCGGCATTTGCCTGGTCATTGGGTCTCCCATGTCATCAGCATCAACAGCCTCTTCTTTTTCCAGGACCATATCATCTACGTCTTTACCTTGATACAACTGTTGGATAAGTTCTTGCCATCTTCCTGACTTCTCTTCTTTCCCTAGAAGTGGTTTTCCATCTGAGCTTTTAATATTCATACACCTAGTTTCCTTTTCTCCAAAGATTTCCTTGACTTTCCTGTATGCAGCATCAACCTTTTCTTGGACCATACTACCTTCAACATCTATGCACTTATCTTTCAGCCATTCTTCCTTAGCTGTCGTGCACTTTCTATCTACTTCATTCTTTATTCACCTGTATTCTTTTCTACCTTCCTCCTTTTTTTGCATTCTTGTACTTTCGTCATTCGTCTACCAGGTCTAGCATAATATTGTGGATGAATATATGACCAAACCTTGTCGCGATTCTCTAAGGAGTAGGGATGAAGTGAGATGAAATTTTGCACAGATGTTTTACGACCGGATGCCCTTTCTGGCATCAATCGCTTCAGAGGTGATAACACGATGAAATGAATGATGTGATATATGGTAACAGGAAGGGAGACGATGACGTCCATTGCCGGCACATGGCCTACTCCTGTCATATATCACTAATGGCTCTGACTTGCTTTACGTCGCACCGACACAGGTCTTTTGGAAACGATGGGATAGGAAAGAGCTAAGAGTTAGGAGGAAGCCACCGTGGCCTTAATTAACGTACAGCTCCAGCCCTTTCCTGGTGTCAAAATGGGAAAACACGGAAAACCATCTTCAGTGCTGCCGAGAGCGAGGTTCGAACCCAGTATCTCCCGAATGCAAGCTGGTAGCTAGGGGACTTGGCACTTGCTCGGTTTAACGTCCCCATCCGGCGAATAATTCACCATCCATAGAGTCAAATGCAGTCACTCCATATGAACACTTCGGAAAAGTTTGTAATTTTGGCATGATAACATTCTGATGGTAACTTTTTTCATTCAACGGGATTCGAACCGTCTAACCCCGGTGTCAGACCATGTAGACTTGACGCCTCAATGATCATGGTTACCAGCGGGGCTAGGAAGCTACTTTACATTAAATTATGTAATTCATTCAATACACCAATTTCGTTTCAGTTGCTTGTAATACGTTCATAAATATTCAATATTATCCCTTCAACAGTGTGTCAGATGGAGGAGCATATTATACTGAAAACGAGGAATGGATGGAGCGATGATCAAAGTAATTACATGAGCATGCAAAGGAGGAGTTAATTACTGTTAAATTACTGCCCTCAAAGCAGTTATATTCATGACGTAACTACAACGAAAATATTTTCTTTGCAAATGTATGGAAGCTGCAGCCTTCTCTAACAGATACTTCAGGACATAAAGAGGTTTCAGTACAATCTCATTAAAAAGAATTATTCTCTTCTAATGGCTCTTGGTATTTCTTTCAATGTGCTTATGAATATTTTACTATATCCTTTCAATAGTATATCAGAACGAGATGCAGATTAAATTGAAAACATAGACCGGACGAAGTGATGATCAAAGTAATTGTTAATGAACTTACAAAGAAGCACTAATTTGCTCCTTTAAGCATTGGTCTCTAAGCAGTTATATTTGCTATGGAATTACTATTGACTTAAACAAAAAGGATTTTAGGACAACGACGTTGATGGAATTATTTTAAGTTTAACTAGGTAAACGCCAAGAAATTGTATCTTGAACATGCCGAATAAAAAATGGTACACCAAATTCATCACGAAATTTTAAATTACTTCTTGGATAAATACTCAAAAAATAACATTACTATTTTTAAGATTCTGATTCCCCTTAAAAGTACCTGCACTGAGAAAAACTTGTGCAAATCAACATTTACATTTGGTGTCAATATGCAGCGTTTTTGAGGGCATCAAAGCAACATATAAACGCTATTTGAGATGTACATCAAGCCTTGAAGATGTGTTCCAGCAGTTTAATTAAGGAACTACTTGATGATAGAAATGATGTTATGGACCTCATCCATGTTTCAAGTAACGTTTATGGACATATAAAATATACATGAAGGTATGTTTTGAAATATTATATAATGTTGGTAACAAAATTCGATTAGAGTTGGAGTTTGGTTTGTACAAACAGAAGAAGGTACATTTAAGAAGAAAAGTGTTTACCATGATGAGACTTTCTTTAACACTTGCGACACAAGAATTACTACTTGTCGTATTTATTAAGAGTTTTTTTCCTTCTATCTGCGTAGACACACTGTCAGTCTTCACAGAGGAGGATCTCCTTCCCTCCCCTTCTTTCCTGAATCTTGTTTTGGCGTATTTAATAAGGCTCACGGCCTGTGACACTCGTATAGATTCACCCAAGTGCTGCCGATTGATTTATTGAATTGGTCTTAGAGTGACGTCAGAACTGCAACATTTTAAGCATCCGTACAGAGTGGCCCTAAGATTCAAATCTTGTAGCTAATGGTGGCAATCTTAGTTATAGTTCATCTTCTAATTTCTTCTCCAGCCCTTTGAGACGGGTTACATATCTTGATTATTATCCAAGATAATATAACTTCCGATTTTTACTATTGAATTTACGTCGCACCTACACAGATATGTCTTATAGCGACGATGGGATTGAAAAGGTCTAGCGGCCACAGCCTTAATTAAATGGGAAACCACAGAAATCCATTTTCAGGGCTGCCGACAATGGGCTTCTAATCCATCATTTCCCGAATGCAAGCTCACAGCTCCTCGCCCCTAACCGCACGGCCAACTCGCTCGGTATACCTAACTTCTGAAGGAATTAATAAGTTAAAAATAAATAGTTACTTGCATAGCCGGTAGAGTGCATTCTAGGTACTGTCGAGCACTCTAAGAACAATTAAATCCTTGCCCAACAGATGTCTCTTACACGTAAATTTCAAGATTCAGAGCTGAGTCTCTCCCTCTCTTTCTCCGTCGTCAGAGTGAGATCAGTTAACGGAACTGGCTGGAGAATATGAGATTTGATATCCAGAATAAAATTTGCAGAGTAGCTCAGACTGTAGAGTACTGGCCATTTGAGCTCAGTCCGGTGGTATCTGAAGGTGCTAAAATACGCCAGGGCCGCTTAAAATAGGGTGGAGCTCTGCGTTCGGATGGTGAATGGGGTGGCTCCACCGTTGGATGTGCTGATAATGTTTTTGTGTAGTTTTCTATTCTCAGTTTTAGGAAAAATCCGGTAAGAGTTTCTTTTATAAGCTACAAACGATCCCTTCTCATTCTTCACCACACCTTATATCACCGTCGCACATCTTCTGGTCAGAGAAAGAGCGTCGAACTCTAAGAGGACTGCCGTACCCATTCAGGGTAAAGAAAGAAAACTTATTTATTGAAAAACACCATTCAAGTACTGGTAGGTTCATTCACGTGTAAAAATCTCTTGTTAAATAAAATTCCGGCTCCTAGAGGCTCCAGAAATCCCAGAGGTATTTGGTAGGACGTAAAACCCATAACGTTACCGTAAGCATTCTTAAGAGATTCGAGAGTAGTTACACTTTGAACTCCTTCGTCTTTGTTAGTAACACGACCACCATAACACAGACAATACTCTAAAGTAATTTTCAACATTAAGTTAAGGTACCGTGCATGTTGGCCGTGCGGTTAGGGGCACACAGCTCTGAGTTTGCATCTGAGAGGTAGTGGGTGAGAACTCCACTGTCGGCAGACCTGAAGATGGTTTTCCGTGATTTGTCATTTTAATACCAGTCAAATACTGGGGCTGCACATTAATTATGGCCACGGCCACTTCCTTCCCACTCCTATCCCTTTTCTGTCCCATCTCGCCATAAAACCTACGTTTAGGATTTCGGAAACTTATTATTAACTGCACTTATCTTGTAGTCATTGCTAATTACATGACAAAGGGGACAAAAAGGGGATTTAGGGGTTGGAATATTAGCGTTCTACGCGGAATTCAGTGATAAAAATCTACGCATAATGACGGAGGGAAAGTAGAGCTTGACAACTATCGTATCACAACACTGGCGTAATGAAGAAATGGGAGAGTTTCAAGCCTTCGATAAATAAGGGTTTCGGCAATAGGAGAAGTTTCACGATATGCGAGAAAATTAAGGACTCACTGGGCCTCACAGACAGAATGCTGTCGGGATAGGACAACAATTGACCACAGGTGGTCGGATAGGAAAGATGAAAAAAAATATTACTATTTGCTCTATGTCTCACCGACACAGGTAGGTCTTACGGGGACGATGGGATAGGAAAGGCCTAGCAGTGGAAAGGAAGCACCGTAGCCTTAATTGATGTGCAGCCCCAGCATTTGCCTGGTGTTAAAATGGGGAAACACAGAAATCCACCTTCAGGGCTGCCGATAGTAGGATTCGAACCGACTATCTCCAGGATGTAAGCTCACAGATGCGCGCCCCTAACCGCATAGCCAACTCACCCGGTTAAGATGACAGTGAGGAGGATGGCAAAGGAAAGTAGAAGCAATGCCAGATTCAGCTAGGTTCATGGTGGTCAACAACCATGTTTCCATGTTCGTAACCCTACAGGTCCACATTTAGTGGTATTTAATGACTGGCAGTGAAAACATAAATAGGCTATATAGTATTCTACGCCATTGCAAACATCTGTTAATTAACCAAGCTATTTTAACGTCATTCGAAATGCCATGTGTTTCGAATTATCTATCTTTCGATATTCTAGGCGTGTGTTTGTATTAGTACACCAATTATTTCATAGCTATTTGTCAGGCATTCATAATCCGATTAAGCAGCACTAATGCGATGAGCACTTGCGAGGTATCGCAGACTTTGAATCCTATACAATGCCCTACTGTTCTGTCTGTAACACATACTTCCTAAACCGTAAACTCAGTAACAACTACAGGCGACGAGGAACCGAGTCTTAATTTCGATTAGTTTTGAGTCTAGAGCAAACAATTTCGGATTACATAACAAAATAAAAGTCTTCTTCGTGTAGGCGTGGAGGGGTGGAAGGTAAAGGATTCCACTATCCGTAACCTTGGCAATTGGTAGGGTAGAGTGGTTAGCTCTCATTTCCTCACTCTCAAGTCTTCCCAGCCCCAGTGAAAACATAAATAGGCTATATAGTATTCTACGCCATTGCAAACATCTGTTAATTAACCAAGCTATTTTAACGTCATTCGAAATGCCAACATCCTTTTGTCAAGAATCACCCAGAACAAATCGTACTGCTTTCATATCAATCTTTTCCATTTCTCGTATCAAGTAATCTTGGTGAGGATTCCATACATACAAGAATTATTCAATAAATTGGGGTCTAACCAATGACTTGTACACCCCCTCTTTTATATCCTTACTACAAACCCGAATACACTCATAGCCATATCACACCGAGCAGATATCGCTCAAAATAGACCGGTGGTGGGCTGGTACCACTATAGGTTTTCCATTCTCTTCACTAAGGTAAATGCCGGAACAATTACGCTTATATGCCACCTTTGTGTGCACTTCGAATCACCGCAACACACAGGACGTCACCCTCAAGGAGGCCCACAACACCCCATGAGGGTACAGAATGAAAGCTTAAATTTAAAAAAAAGTTGACTCTTTAGATGGCATATAAAAAATATATAGGAAAGGAACAGGAAATGATTACGGAACCTCTTTCTTGTGGTTTGGGTTGGTAGGATACACCCTCGTTACTTCCTACCTCAATAAGTGGCGAATATAAAGAGTATTCACCAGTGGCTTTCAATTTTGGAGTATTGATTGGTGACTATGGGAGACCTTACTGAGTATGGAATTACTTTCCTTTATTGTACATACACCTCACTTTTATCTGTTCTATCTGACGTCCTCTGCTGCTCCTGGCAGGACAAACAGAGAAAACTTTCGAATTCATAATCATTACATTTAAACCATTGTCATCTTGTCCGGCTCAATGGCTAAATTGTTAGTTTGCTGGTCCTTGATCCAGAGAGTCCCGAGTTAGATTCCCGGAAAGGTCGAAGATTTTAACCTTAATTGGTTAATTCCAGTAGCTCAGGGGCTGGTTGTGTGAGGCGTATTCATCATTAGAAATCATCGTAGGTTGGGCCCTCATCTTCACAGACATACAGGTTGCCTAATAGGCCATCTATGAGAAAAGGACCCGCACCAGGTCTCTCCGGAGACCATACGCCATTATTATTATTATGTCCGACTCGTTGGCTGAATGGCCAGCGTACTGGCCTTCGGTTCAGAGGGTCCTGGGTTCGATTCCCGGCCGGGTCGGGGATATTAACCTTCATTGGTTAATTCCAATGGCCCGGGAGCTGGGTGTTTGTGCTGTCCCCAACATCCCTGCAACTCACACACCACACATAACACTATCCTCCACCACAATAACACGCAGTTATCTACACATGGCAGATGCCACCCTCATCGGAGGGTCTGCCTTACAAGGGTTGCACTAGGCTAGAAATAGCCACACGAAATTGATTATTATTATTATTATTATTATTATTATTATTATTATTATTATTATTATTATTATTATTATTATTGTCATCTTGCAAAAATGATATCTCGAAATCTCACCAATAGAATGCACTGATTAAGTCAAATATATTGTGATGACAGTAGATGATATACTTTCCTATAAGAAACATATCGACAATGTTTGCAAATAGAGACTTCTAGAAAAGATGCGAAGCCCGTTTTCTAAGCTCGTCGTAATTTTGCGCTAAAATACCTTTATAAAGCTAAAGAAAAGTTCGTTGGCTAATGGGAAACAAAAAAATTCGCATTTATTCAGTAAATTGTGGCTACAAGCATATTATGTGCCTTGTAAAATAAACATAATTTAAATGAGTATTTTAATTGAAATGAAGTGCTCCGAGCATACTTGAGAACGGACTTAGCAATAAAACAGGTGGGAAGTAATAATGCCATAGTTTATTTAGAGTTTTATAATATCGTTCGTGAACGAGCTTAATAGTGACGAAAGTGATGTTGAAAACTAAATAGCGACTGTCCTTTGGTGATTTCACATGTAATATTGGCCATAAAAGACCATATTCAAACATCCTATTTCCTATGAGTCCTGAAGCTAACTGTCAAGGTGAATGATACTAGAATAATTCAGCGAATTGAAATTCAGTATAACATCAGTGCAGTGGTATCAGAAAGAATAATTTTATTGCTGGTGCTATGAGAACACTACGCCCACGATACAGAGAGTGCAGTCGTCTTCTAGAGTAGCACTGTAGCGCAGCGTCAAAAGTACGTACATGTTCCTAGACGTAGAGATGTTTGACCCCTTTTCTTGTAATGTAGGTCCGTAGAGACCTGAAAATCGCCTTCAGGAAATCGAAGTAATAGTGAAAATGTCGGAGCACGAAGAAGCGCTTCCAACTTCCAATGAAGCGCATCCCCGAAATCGTCATTCTTGTCCTCCGAGGCCCCATCACCATCCTGAAACACTAACTCTACAGTACGAAAATGCCGCACCGTTTATACTGTAATACCATAACTTCATTATATTTTGGAGATTTCCTTATATACAGAAATTTATACATAAAATTTGGTAAGCATGTGATATGTATTGCCCTGTTTTAGAGGCAGTCTGTAAGTACAGGAGGTTGTTCCTTAATACATGGAATATATATAGGATGAAGCGAAATTCGCGCAGCGTGTCTCCTCACATGCCAGCAATAAAAAATGTCTGTCACAAAAGTTCGTCCTGCGAGTATATCCCGGAGAAGAAGGTCGTTGAAAAGTGGCAATCTGGCAACACTGTAAGCACATGTAGGGTAACTACCTATGTCAGCACTTATTAGTCGTACAGTACAGTTGGAGTAGTGGATAGAGTTTTGGGTTAACATGCAGGAGGTAGAGGAGTCGATCAGGGTTGAAGAGTATTTTTATTTCGTAAATGTAGTCCAGGTGGTATGGTATCTGACATCTTAATCGTCAACAGCGATTGCAGCGGGTCCTCTAGAAACTATTTGCACTTACATACTACGATCCTAGAAATGGACGAACAATCGTTTTCATTGGTCAGCTTTGAAAGACGCCCTTCCCACGTCATGGGGGTGAATTTCTTCGTACCACCTCATCTACTAGATGCGTTACAACGTGTTCAGCGTTACTAAATTTTGTAAATGTAGGGTACATGTGACCTAAGAAACGTATCTTACTGTGTTACAGTATGTAGTGTCCGATGGAAATTAGCAAATAAAAACGCGCCTCAACCCAGGATCGAACCCCGACCACCTGCATGCTAACCCAAAACTCTATCCACTGCAGCAACTGTACAGCACGACGCATACGTACTGACAGAGGTAGTTACCCTACATGTGGCTACAGTGTTGCCAGATTGTCACTCTTCAACGAACTTTTTTTTTTCGGATATACTCGCAGGACAAACTTTTGTGAGAGACATTTTTTATTGCTGGAATGTGAGGAGTCGCGCTGCGACGCCCGAGTGCGCGAATTTCGCTTCACACTGTATATATATATATATATATAAAATTTTAAACGATTATTTAATTTTTAGTCTGCATTTAATACTTTTAATAACGGAACATTGTTAAAAAATAGTGTTTTTCCGTTAGTGTCGTTTGATTAAAGTTTCATAGCTGAAAAATCAGACGTAATTATACCGGTTAAACGGAAAGAAACTGACAAGCTATAGGCCTCCCGGTAAAAATTAATTCAGGAGAATTTGATGATGATAATAATAATATCTTAGCTCTCTTCATATACGAGGGACATCCAGAAATTAAGATTCCCTATTTTTTAAGGGACAACATACAGTATTTACAAAAAAACATTATTGGCATCCGATACAACAATGCTGGAGCTATTTTTCAGCATGATCCTTACCAGAATTGAGACGCTTATCATATCATGGGATAAATTGGTTAAAAAAAATGCTGGTGTCGTAGAAGTCTGCCGCCTGAGAATGGAACCAGCGTGTGACATTCGTCTTCAGTTCTTCGTCCGAGTGAAAACGCTGATAAGACGATATGAATTTCCTGAGGTGCAAGAAAAGATGAAAATCACATGGAAGCAAGATCAGGACTGTACGATGGATGATCAAACACCTCCCAGCCAAACTCCTGCAGAACAGGAGCAGGTACTTGCGAGTGTATATTTTGTAACTACAACATTACAGTAACACTGCATTCTATAAAATGCTGGGCTATGGCTGAATACACCAGAGGTTTTGTGGAGTGTATTTAAACCGGAGGGCATATTTTTCTCTCGTAAGACCACACACGTAAGAGTATAGTTCCAGTATATGGGACCCTCAGCAGGATTAATTGTTTCGAGAACTGGAATAGATCCAAAGAAAAGCAGCTCGATTTGTTCTGGATGATTTCCGAAAACATAATAATGATTCGGAAATGTTGTAATGTTTGGGCTGGGAATACTTGGGAGAAAGGAGACGAGCTGCTCGACTAAGTGGTAAGTTCCAAACTGTCAGTGAAGGGATGGCGTGGAATGATATTATTTGACGAATAAGTTTGAGTGGTGTTTTAAAAATATCAAGGATATTTGTGTTAATTTAGTTTTATTGAGAATTTTGCTGACCTAAATCAAATGAAATTACACTTCAATCAAAAACTTCGAAATACCGGGTTCAGTGGCCCACATGGTTGAGGCGCTGGCCTTCTGACACCAAATTGGCATATTCTATCCTAGCTCAATCCGGTGGTCTATGAAGGTGCTCAAATAAATCAGCCTCGTGTTTCTAGATTTACTGGCACGTAAAAGAACTCCTATGGGATAAAATTCTGCCACATCGACGTCTCCTAAAACCTTCAAAAGTAGCGAGTGGAACGTAAGAAACAATAACACCACTCAACTCTGGATACATCATAATGCTTGCAATGCCAGTAAAGCAAGCAAGATCATCTTCTTTAGGCCTAGTCAGCAAACTTTGCTTCGAACGTGCCCTGTCGAGCGAAATGGAGCAAACTTGGGTATTTTGGATTACATGTTCACTCATGCACGATGGTGGTTGCATATGCCGCAAGGTATATCTTGCTCCACTTTGGTTACCCGTCTCAAGTTCGATAAATGCACGCCACTAGTAGGTACACGTACAAAAAATCTCCCCTTCTCTCTTCCCTACTTACTACCGAATTAAACAATCGTCACAATATTCCATAGCATCGTAATATATCGGAGAAATGGTGAAGTAGGACTCGTAAACGAATTAACTAAATGAAATAAGAAGAGGGTTATGAAACACCTGGAATGATTCTCCACATTTACTCAAATTGAGATGAGACTAGAATGTTTTAACATTTCTAATCGTCTTCAAAACAAAAGATCAGGGGTTACAATAGGAAGATGAAGCCATTGTCAACCATAACAATAGGAAATATTCTAATTGCTCATCGTCAACAAAAAAGTCTGATGTAAACAATTGACACTGCTAAATAACACATTCTATTATAAGGAAATTATTCTACATGACCTTCCAATATCTTCAAATTTTAAATTAAAATTAACATTGTCCTTCATAAAATTTACTAGAAATTAAAATGAAATATTTGTTAGATTATATAACCAAACTGTCTCTCCTGTTTCGTTGCGTTACATAACATTAACTATAAGTGGTCGTTCTTATGTCCCTTCATATATGAAACAATTATTATTGCTCCTTTGTTGAAAGAACAGCAGCTATGAAATCAAGCTGAAACTATACGAAATTAGCATCTACTGTGAATTCTGTGTAGTGAGAAATAATACAGTAAGGGTGATATGTCCCAGATGCACTTCTCTTTGATTGGATATCAATATTTAACCCTCTCGTATGTACAAACTCAATTTCAGATCCCAAGTGTGTGCCATACTCAATGTTCCCTTAGATACGTTCCTTTAGGAATGAATGCATATTAATGTCTCCAAAGTTCATTTTAGTCCTCACGTGAAGTTGATTGCTAGTTCCACCTAGCCCAAGAGATAGAAGCGGAAAACATTGTGGTGACCTCTGTAAATGTGGTTTTATGTGTGTTACACCTAAGTTGGAGATGTAAATATATCCACTAAAATCAATGTAATCGGGGAGTAAAAATGTTCCATGTAATAAGAGTATGCCTTCTTTAAAAATATACTACTTTCTTACCTTGCAAACAATATATTACAATTATTTAATCTATACATGCAGGGGCCTAACATGAGACTCTCAACATTTTTGAAAGAGAATTGACCTGTAATCTGTCTTATATATACGCATCCTATTTCTGTCTGCTTTCCACAGTGACCGTGAGAAAACGAGATGGTTTCAACAGCTGAAATTGCAACTTCGAACAGCTTATTACTTCTCCTTTACAAGAAAATACACTTAACTCTCATGATCACTATGTTTGAACTTTAAAAAAATACGTTCTGTTTTTCAGGGAAGCGATAGTATCATCTTCACCACGCTGACGCTCACAGCTCTTCACAGGTCCATCTGTCGGTATGAGATGCTCTCCTTGCACAGCCAGCTAGATATACGCTAAGCTATCACTAGAGTGACGCATAAAGTCGGTGGTGCTCTCAAGTATGTCGCCTTTCACAGGGATACTAAGGAAATGAGGATATTTAGAAGGCTGAAATTGACACGAGGTATGTGTTACAAGACCAGTACAATGAAGGTATAGTTTACAGGTATAGTTTTGAATAGTTTTGGGAAAAATATATTCTGTTAGTGAAGTGAATGTGTCCTCACCATTTTAGCATATACATTTACATAACTTCCATCTTTAAGCACGAGACATAACTCTTGCTGATGAAGTTGGGGAGCGACACCTAACAGATTTTAATCATCGATGTTCCGCTGTGGGTATTACCAAAACAGAAATATGAGAGCTGTGAATAAAAGTAGTGGAGACATTGATAGAAGGCAATATGTATTGAACTAACAAGTACAAAATTGCACTATATTCCTTCGAAGTAGTCACCCGCAAAGCCGCAGAGGAGCGTTGACAAGGCCTTCTCTCTTGATGAAAGCGACGGAGCGCCATATTGCGCGGAGTACAGGTGACACGTCAGGAAATCGGCGGCCCTGGAGGGGTTTCTTCAACTTCAGAAACAGGTCGAAGTCACAAGAACTCATGCCTGGTGAGGACGAAGGTTATTCCAACACCTCACAACCGCACCGTTGCAATAAGAGTTTGACATTGTTTGAGACATGACAACGTGCATTGTAATACAACGCGGTTAAGGCGATGTCTCGCAATCAACGTGGAAGTTTGCGCCGCATAGCCCGGATATTTATGCAGATATGCGTTTGCTGGCGGGACCTAGTGTTTACAGTGCACTATGTCTTCTGGTATGGGCTAGAGCAATCTTGTTACTTTCATTGATCTGTCTCATCTTTTTCCTTGGCTTTGACAAACTGAATGTGACTGAGGTATGAGTGATGCTAGTAATACTATTCCTTCTGCAGCCAGTCCCTGCTATGAATGGTGTGAAAATATTGCTCATAGGGTCGGTTGGTGTATGCATTTCAGTGGGCTTGGCAGACTGATATGTAATAGCAACTTCTGGCTCGGTGAGGAAAGCAACGGGAAACTACCTCACTCCTCATTTCCCTAGTACGCCTCTTCAGTGATGCCTAGGCCATCTATGACAGCTGATGGCGGAGCTGTTGAGGATCCAACCAGCCTTCGGGCTGAGGACTAAACATACATACATACAATAGGCTAGAATGCAAACTTACTGAAACGAGTAACAAGTAGAGTCTACCCGCATGACGGTAATGTTATGAGGCTTGCATAAACATTAGCGGTTCCGCCCATTAGAACCCCCTAGAATGTATGTTACTCCCACTACATTACTTTAGAGCGGGCTAGTCGATATTTTCTACTGTAACATAAATTCTAGGAGTTCTAATGGGCCGAACCCCTAATGATTATGCAAGCCTCATAGCATTACCGTCGTGCGGGTAGACTCTGAGTATTGCTCACTTTAGTAAATTTGCATTCTAACCTATTCCTGCGAAAACATCCGAGCCCTAGTAATCACTGTTGATAGTTTATCCCTCTGGCACAGCAGTCATCAGTATGTGCCATACCGTTTGATGACTGAGACCAACCTGTACGGATAACTTCCGGACAGTCGATCGATGGTTTACAGAAACGAGACCATTCACGATGTTGTTCTGATCTTGAGGAATAGACGGCCGATCTGTGCGGTACAAATCCGCGGTCTCATTCCGGCCCGCACGAAACGCTTTGACCCATCGTTCAACCTTCCTGTACGGTAATGCATCCACGCCACGGGCAACGTCGAATTTTAATCCACAAACGCTGGCCACCATTTGAGAACCTGCTTTAGAGCGGTGAAATCGACACTCTTCACTTCAACGCCACACAGCAACAACACTCCCACCTCTATGCCCCTCAAATGCACCTTCGATAACATTCTGATGATTTCTTGCCACGGGCGACCTGGATTTTAATCCACAAACGCTGATCACCATTTGGAAACATGCTTTAGAGCGGTGAAATCGACACTCTTCACTTCAACGCCACATAGCAACACCACTGTCACCTATATGACCCTCAATGCACACTACACATTGACAATAGCACTACCTGACCGCTCCCATATCCTATTTGCACATGCGCGATCTCCTGCGAGTGTCTGAACTACGTTGCCACTTCTTTATCTACAGCCCTCGTATGATCAGGACAAAGTGAAAAAATTCACGCTTGATTCTTCCTCAAGAAAATATATTCCAATGAATTAATATTATTCTAAGACACATTAACATGTTCATTTCAAATTTTAATTTTTTTTTCTTACAGTAATTTTGGCTGACGAAACAGGCATACACACTTGTTTTTATATTAAGTGTCATTGTACATTTTAAGTTTTATTGAATAAAAAATTTGATTTTTTTTTCGCTTCGAAATAAAAATATTTCTATGCTTACTAATATTAAATTTCATTAATGTTAGTCGATTTTTAAACTAAGTTACGTGTGTTGGGTATTGCCGGTTACTGCAACATATGTTTAGGCAGGCTTGTTACGAATAATCGATAATAATAAATAAGAGTTTCACAATGCGGACATTCTAGGGTGTATAGCGCGGTAATTTATTTTCTGTACGACCTGGAAGTTGTTTCCAATAACTGGCCCAGAGCATGGCATTGCGGAACGTGGTATCTATTTTGTGACAATGCATTATTTATGTTATTCCTCTAGAACTATCCTATCTGAATGAATTGTAAACTAGTTAATGCTACAAATAAACGCTTCAGTCGCTAAGATTGAAGTATTTTCACATTTAGAAGACGTATCAATTTTTTTGCTTGTTTATTTGTATCTTTTTTCTGTGAAGAAAAAAGTACTTATTTTTGTGAACAAAGAAATATCATCTGCGTAGGGATACGAACTATTAATTTACCAGTGAGAGATTATGTATAATGAGACAGATTGAATATTCATAATAATGGCAATATTGCACAAATATAACGAATATCCTTACTGAGCGCGTTAACCAAGTGAAGTTACCGCTTAATTCCATAGGCCTAGTTACACTTAAAAACCCGGGCAATACATGGGGGATTTCAAGTAATTGTTATATCATTATTCTGTAATTCAGATTCAATACAGAATTAGATGTCTCATAACTACAACCTCCTGTTCTAAAGTCGCTTAAAACTACAAGTGTACTAGGAAAGAAACTGCCTCGCTTTGACAAATAGGGAGATACCAGCACTCACAATGGCTGACAAGCAGGCAGGCATGTATTCTGTCATAGTGTTTTATTTTCAATTAGTTGTTCTCAATTTATAATTGTATTAGTTTAGGCTTAAATGTAAAGACATTGATGGCCTGACCATATTGGCCTTAATGCTTCTTTAAATATGCTTCATTTTAAGGATGCTTCGATCTAAAGTTGGTGAAGCATTAAAGGTTACGTTCTATTTGTGGTCACTTTAGACACATATGAGTTAAAAAATAATCATTTCACAGTGAAGAAAGAAACGCTAACCACTGAAATTGGTATTCATATAAACAACTTTACAATATCTCAGGTTTTTTAGTGCCTCAATTTTAAATACTTTTGTGGTTCTGAATGAGATGAAAAGATTTCGTTGCAGAATATCTTTGTTAATATTTAGTCATTTTAAACACTTACTAAAAGAGTTGTCTGTTACTGTAGTCACGTCCTAGTTCGCGAACTATGAACAACAGCTGAGTGGACTGAAACTCCGAGAGGCGAGATACCAATTTCTTTGGAATAGAAATGGGCATCTCAGTCATGTTCTGAGACGCGGTTCTACTTGTGCTCAGGCAGCAAGAATTATACAATCCATCGGGGTCCTTAAACCGATTGAACAGAAATTCTCACCGATATTATGTGTCCACTCCTATAGTGTAAAAGTTAGCGCTATTAGCTTCCTTCCCCTGGAGGCCCGGGTTCGATTCCCGGTACTGCAGGAATTCTAAGATTGGCAGTAAGACTGGTATGCGGTTAAAAATCTACATGCGGTTCACCCCCATAAAAGGTGTGACTGAACAGAAACGAAGAACGAATTTACATACATATTCATGAACATTTAGCAAGCCTCCGTAGCTCAGGCGTAAGTGCACTAGCCTCTCACTACTGGGTCCCTTGATTCAAATCCCGGTCATTCCATGTGAGATTTCTGCTGGACAAAGAGGAGACGGTACAGGTTTTTCTCGGGTACTCCGGTTTTCTGTCATATTTTATTCCCGCTACGCTTTCCAATATAATTTCATGTTATCTGTCAGTCATTAGGCTAATCGTTGACCCAGAGGAGTGCGGCAGGCTTCGACAGCCGGCATTGTTACTATCCTCACCGATAGATGGGGCTTCATTCTTTCCATTCCCGAGTAGGTGAAGTAACTAGAAACAAGCTGTGGATTTTCATTTTTCATGCACGGATATTTAGAGAACTCAAGCTAACCTAAGACCTATGGTAATAACAGTGTCCCACTTCAATTTGATAGACCAAAGACTTGAAGACAATAATGAAAATTGATGGGTGCTATCTATATGGGAGGCTTAAGGAAGAAACTAACTGAGTCAGCAAAGAGGCTGAATCTGGCTGTGTTATGAGTTAATGATGTTCGGGTAATGTGAGATAATGAAGAACATGTAGGAGATTATAGTTCTCTGACAGATGTGAAATGGAGAAGGGTAAAGTGCAGGGTGGAAATGTTCATTAGGAACACCTAAGCACGTAACATCATATGGCCTCAGCTACCGTGTGCAGATATTTTTTAAAAATCTGACATCATCTGGCCGTCTCCTCGTCAATTTCGAGGTTCCGTTTTACTCTACTAGATGGCAGACAGAGTAAACCGAAACTCTCTTGGGCGTCTGTGGCAGAGATTTTATGAATTTTGTTGGGTAAACACCAAACGTGCCACCAAACATCTTTTACATGCCGGCATCCTACGACATGCAATGCTGAATGGACGTTGTTCCTACCTTCAAAAATCCGACTACCTCTGCCGGGTTTGAACCCGCTATCTTGAGATGCGGAGGCCGACACTCTACCATTGATCCTCAGTCAACTAAGTTAAAGAAACTAGTTTGCAAAAATAACAAGCAATAACAAAGAACAATACGAGTTTCAGAGAAATTCGTATCGTAATTTCAAAAATAAAAATTTATTCTACACAGAATGTTGGCCCACTGTGTTATGTCGAAGTCTGAAGTGCAATATACTCTCACAATCAACCCGTCTGTTCATTGCCTCTTGACTTCCTGCACGAAAGTTTTGTTCCCAGTCGGTCACTTCGCTTCGGCAACTGTAAACTTTAAAGATATCTCAGGAGATCTGTTTGTTAACCAAATAAAGCTGGGATTGAATTCAATGACATTTTTTCCTATCAAGAAAGACTAGCTTTAAAATGATTGAAACATAACAAAGCTTTTGTATAGTCAACATATAACTTCATTCGATCAGGAATTTTACTACTTTTTAACCAATCTCAGATTTCACATATTTTATGTTGAAATAATATTATCTGTGTAAATAAAACTAAAATTGCATCTGTCTATCTACCTTCGTAAATGATATTACGTATAAACAGCTGGGTGGACCGTGGTCTAATTCAACCGAGCTCGATAGCTGCAGTCGCTTAAGTGCGGCCAGTTTCCAGTATTCGGGAGATAGTGGGTTCGAACCCCACTGTCGGCAGTCCTGAAGATGGTTTTCCGTTTTTTTCCCATATTCACACCAGGCAGATGCTGGGGCTGTACCCTAATTAAGGCCACGGCCTCTTCCTTCCCACTCCTAGCTACTTCCTCTCCCATCGTCGCCATAAGACCTATCTGTGTCGGTGCGACGTAAAGCAAATAGCACACACGGTCTAATTCAAAGCATTAAAGTGAAAATATATTTAGAAATTTACAAAAAGTGGTCCACCTCTGTGGTGTAGTGGGTAGTGTGATTAGTTGCCACCCCCGGAGGCCCGGGTTCGATTCCCGGCTCTGCCACGAAATTTGAAAAGTGGTACGAGGGCTGGAACGGGGTCCACTCAGCCTCGGGAGGTTAACTGAGAAGAGATGGGTTCGATTCCCACCTCAGCCATCCTGGAAGTGGTTTTCCGTGGTTTCCCACTTCTCCTCCAGGCGAATGCCGGGATGGTACCTAACTTAAGTCCACGGCCGCTTCCTTCCCTCTTCCTTGCCTAACCCTTCCAATCTTTCCATCCCTCCACAAGGCCCCTGTTCAGCATAGCAGGTGAGGTCGCCTGGGCGAGGTACTGGTCATACTCCCCAGTTGTATCCCCGACCAAGAGTCTGAAGCTCCAGGACACTGCCCTTGAGACGGTAGAGGTGGGATCCCTCGCTAAGTCCGAGGGAAAAACCGACCCTGGAGGGTAAACAGATGATGATGATGATGATGATGAATTTACAAAAAGTTCTGCCGAATTTACCTTTAGGAAAATATTATGATCGTAAATATGCCTTTCAATAAAATAAACTCAAATTTATAACGATGATTTTAATTATGTCTAACTAATCGTTGACATGTATAGGTTCATCGAAAGGGAGAAAATGACCCAAGGCCTATGAAACTACCACTATTGACATAATTAGTTCTTTAAGAGTAGGATGAGATGAGGCCTCTTTGCTTAAAGAGCTTGCTATATGTATCACAATCATGGCCATCCATCAAAACTTCACAACACAGCCTGCACGGTTGCTAGGTAACATCGCGTCACACATTTTCTATAGCTAATTTCATGACACAAATTTCCAGATGGCCTTCCCCTCCCCTGCCATAAGACACATTTATCTCAAAAATAAATTTCGTAATATCCTAAAATGAGATGGTATGTGGTCATTTCACCCCCGCCTTCCCCCAACCAATCGTGCCAAACTACAGGACCAATTGAACTGAAATTTGGTATGGATAAATGTCAGATGCACATTTTATACATAGAATATTCTGACTTTTCAATAAATCGCAGTTTAAAAATGGCGTCAATTAATGTTTAAATATTCACTCATCTTGTGCATGTCTTCACCACTAAAATCCAAGTTAATCGAATGTCGTTAGTCCGATGACAAAGAAACCCACTGATAGGGTGCTTGAAACTCACGTTTCTACAAAATTAGAGCATATGCATTTAATATGCAACTCTAATGATCCTGCAAGAAATTAAGTTTATACGTATTAAAGAACGCGTTCCAGAGCATTCACCCGTCGAGCGAATTAGGGTGAAAATCACTATATACTAATATATCCACCACAACGGCACTGATTAGCAGATACCATTCGACAGACTCAAAAAGGTTTACAAAGTTCTAAACTCTCGAAATCAACAATATCATTAAACTGATATACCTTTTGTAATTGGCGTACCTCTACCTTCCGTGATTACAACTCATCTCCCAAAGATTACAATACTGCTACAACTGCACAAAATCTAACCCGTCAACGAAGAGTCGTACATCTAGTAGATAATATAATATTTTATGTAAATTCCATATAGAACCTCCATGTTTCAGGCGGCAGCGCACCGGCCTCTCACCGCTGGGTTCCGTGGTTCAAACTCCGGTCACTCCATGGGAGATTTGTGCTGGACAAAGCGGAGATGGGACAGATTTTTCTTTGGGTACTCCTGTTTTCCCTGCCATATTTCATTCCAGCAACACTCTCCAATATCACTTCATTTCATCTTTCACTCATTAATTATTGCCCCAGAGGAGTGCGACAGGCTTCGGCAGCCAGCACAATTCCTATCCACCCCGCTGGATGGGGGCTTCATTCATTCCATCCCTGACCCGGCCGAATGACTGGAAACAATCTGTGGATTTTTCATGTGAATTCCATAACACTGAGCAGAATTACAAACTTGTTGGTAGGACTAAAGCGCTACAGTTATGCGAATTAAAATGAGGACTATATCAAGGTTGACGACTATGTGGTAAATTAGACTGTAGCGTCTAGTTTTAGTTATAACTTATTAGTTATTACGTGGGAATACTACATGGAAAATATTTTGCGCCACACACACACTGCCGGAAAATGAAATCCCAACTCTAAGAATGAGTTGTGCTTGGTAAACGAAATTCAGGATGCGTATTCACACATCCAAAAAAAATGACGTTTATTCAGATCTGCGCGCTAGTCAACGAAGAATCATACTAAGAGCGCCATTATGACCTCGCAAAGCAAGTTCGCTTTAAATACGCGCTGCACACATCTTGAACGTCAATCATCGTCCTGTTTCGACGTTGTGAGATAGATCTGATTCAAGCATGCCATTAAGAAGACAAAGCTTACCGAGATTGATCGAGGCCGTGTAATGGCACCACGAGAAGGTGGATTTTCTTTCCGCGATAATGCAAAAAGACTTTCCAGGGATGCATCCACAGTTCATCGGTGTTGGCAAGTATGGTCACGGGAAGGCACTCTCTCAAGAAGACCGGGGCCAGGATGCACACAGGCCAACACAAAGAGGGAAGGCCACCGTAATCGCTACATGGCTGTGGTGGATCGTAGTGTATCTGCAGTGGTCGTTAGAGCTTCAGTTTGCACCAGAGTAACACACCGAAGTGGAAGAAATCGATTGCTTGAATGAGAGCTGCAACCCAGATGTCCTTTAGTGTTCATGCCACTAACTCCAAATCACTGCCATCTGTGACTTCAAGCTAGAGCTCATTAGAGGGCGGAGTGGAGATGTGTTGTGTTCTCAGTCGAGAGCCGTTTCAGTCTTGGGCATAGATTGGTAAGGAGGAGGGCAGACAAGTGCATTGAACCAAGCTGTCCGCAGCGTCAGCACACTGGACCTACGCCAGGAGTTATGGTCTGCGGAGCGACTTTCGCTGACAACCGGAGCTCTCTAGTCGTTATCCCAAAAGCCTTGACGACGGATGTTTCCGTGAGACTGGTGACTGAACCTGCTGTGCTGCCAATTATTCGCAGTATTCAACGGGGTGTTTTCCAACGGATAATGCTCGTCCGCATACTGCTGCAGTCACCCATCGCTCACTACAGAGTGTCGAACAGTTGCCTTGGCCTGCGGTATCACCAGACCTTTCCCTCATTGAGCACGTTTGGGGGATTATGGGACGACAAATGTAACGTCATCCAGTACCAACATTTACTGTTGCTGATCTGACTGACCAAGTGAAACAAGTGTAGAACTTCATCTCTCAAAATAACACAACGCATGCATGTTTGTATGCTTGCATTCAAAATCCTGCCGACTACAGCGGTTATTAAGGCACAGTCATACCAAATGTCTTCTCGCGCATACTTAAACCTGTGACATGGAAACTCCAATCAAATAAATATGTTACATAGATAATTTCTTAGCCTAAATTGCAATCCTTTAAACTAATGTCATCTTAGTGTTGGGATTCTTCGCCTGTTTATATTGATTCCAGGGTAGCATTTACATTTCATAAGATGCAAGTTTACTCTGCTAAAATTAGAAGCGTAATGTTCATATCTCCCACATTTTGCTGTACTGAATCGTAGAGCTCTAAAGTTATAATCAGTTCAGTCATGAAGTTTCAAACTAGTGCAGGTGAAGTTCGGTACATTTGATCTTCATGGCAGATATTGTGTTAAACTAAGGTAACTACATATAATTAAACGATAGTTTATTAGTTCTGATCTCACGGAATTCCCCACTGTGTCGTTTGCTCCAACAGTTATGAACTTCTTTGGGGCAGTCAAAGAGGGAGTAATCGATTGCAGACTGAAATGGTGCTGCTGGATTGCGAGTTCTTGTTTAACTATAACGTTTCTACATATAATTATTTATTCTGTAAACATGCTTACCGAGTGGAGGGACCGAGCATGTTAACGCTTTGCTATGGAGCCAACCTCTAGATTCGGAAGGCGAATGTGTTCGAGCCCTAACATCGGCTGTCCTAAGGATTTTCACGTCCAGGCACAGGCTGGGACAGCCCATTACTTCCACCCCCTTACCCGCTCATTTCATCCTTAATATCTTGTTAACTGATGTTGACCTCAGGAAGGGCATTCGGCCGTACAATAATTGCCGTAGAATATCCTCATACCTCATCCACGATCGCGTATAAAGACATGTGATTAAGTGGTAGACATACACTCTATGCTTGTGTCTATTTCGAATTATCTACAGGACATAAATTCGCTATTTATTCAGTGCCTTAGGCTAATTCCATCTGAGAAGGCATAAAGAAAATCAGTGAATTTCTAAGCTAAGTTGGTTTGACCAATTAAATTACCGGTACGTTAATCTAAGACCTTTGGCCGATTTAAATACACTGCTATGTAAAGACTGTCAAACGGACAAATTTTCCGTATGTCCCCCTCTCCTCTATATTAGTGTCCATCTTTAAAATTTACAGTATTTTTTTGTAACGAGGGTGATTCACAAAAATAGCTGGAAAGTCTAACAGACATAAAATGGATGCAACAATTTAAAATTATATGGAAATGGCGTGGCTATTATAACCACGCTACCGAGCGAGTGGCTGCACGGTTTGGGTCACGTAGCTTTCAGCTTGAATTCGGTAAATAATTGGTCCCAACCCCACTGACGGCAGTCAGGAGATAGTTTCCGTGATTTCCCATTTTCACACCAGATATCTTAATCAATGTCACGGTAACTTCCTTCCCACTCCAAACCACTTCCTATTCCATCTCTGCTATAAGACCTAGCTGAGTCGGTGCGACATAAAGCAGAATTGTTTATTAAACAAGGAAAAACACATTAAAGACAGTACATTAATATCCCAATGCATTTCCCACATCTACAGTTACTTTGAATTTTTCAATTCTACGTATAATTTTTAGTTTTATATTGCATGTACTGTTCAGCTACATTGAGTAAAATTATATAAAATATTAAAACAGGGATAGATTTAACGGTTTAGCTCACAAGAGAATGTAATGCAATTTGTTTGACAGATACGTCAACACACTATACGCGAAAGAATTGTGTCAATGATGCAAGAGACACCAAAGTGTTAACAAAACAGGGCAAAACAGGGAGACAATGTGAGTGAAAATGTTTGTGGAATATGGATAGTGAGTGCAAGACGCACTCAATGCTAATTCTGGCATCTTGCAGAATTTATAAAGGACCGCCTCGTGTAGCTACCTGGGACATCGTTTTGCAAGATTTTTCTCCACAATGAGCGATCTGTAGTGCTCATTTTTATATCCTTCACCCTTTATCTCTTCTTTTCGGCCCATTGAGAACCGGATCACTGTATGTTATTCTTCTGGAAAGTGGACACAGACCAATTACTGCACATTCACTTCTCCAACCTTGAAACTTAGCGAAACTCTTTTGGTAGAATATACCGTGAGCAATTTGGGACAGCAACAGTTTCAGATGATAAAATTCTCTTGAAATTTAACAAACACTTTTCAATGGAGATAACAAACCCCTGTTATTGCAGAAATACACCCCTAACGATTGTTATCAGATGTAATATATCTTCAAAAGGAGAAAGGAGGAAGATGTGATGGAGCGAACGTGAAAAGTAATGGGCAGTATTGAGATGGAAAACACAGTAAATACACGTGTAGGGGTGTTAAAAGGAACCACAAGTATTTACAATAGGAAACTATTTATCAAAATACACTGCAACAATAAAGAAGAAGCATTACTTAACGCATTAAAATTGAGTTAAGCACAATAGTAATAATTCGCGTAGGGTATTTACCGGCGCAGAAGCACGTACCCTAAAAGTAATTGAAAATTTAAAGAGGAAGCTAGAAAGCACAGCAAGCAGGGCGGAGATAGAAACTACCCATCGTATAATCTGTTCATGTGAGACCCTATCCCACAAGAGGTACAAAATATTTGAGAATATAATCATAAAACCAAAGAAATTAACGAGAGACTTGTTACTGGAAATGAATACCCCATATAATAGCACACGAATGATAAAATGATGTCAGCTTTTGTTTCAGTGAGGAGACAGGCTGTCGTGTGTTCGTTGAGTTTAATCGGAATATCAAGGAAATTGGTAAGAGAAACACAAATATATAATGAGATTTTAATGTTTTGTACCAAGCAAGTCACCGTGCGGTTTGGATCAGGCAGCTATCAGTTTGGATTCCGGAGATTGTGGAGGTTGCTAACATGTAACTCTTTTGTATCTGTTGTAAATAAATAGTTCCCACTATTTAAGTTCCAACCTTATATGCAGACTGAACATCAATAACGGGCTAAGTGCGTACCCCACTGTCGACAGTCCTAAAGATGGTTTTCCGTGGAAACCATTTTCAACAGGTAAATGGTTGGACTGCGCCTTAATTAAGGCCATGGTCACATCCTTCCCATTTCTAGCCGTTTCCTACCCCATCGTCGCCCATAAACCCTAAAATCAAATTAAATGGAGTGTTAGTTGGGAAGATAGTTTGAAAACTGCATGTTTGGTACATCGTCAGTCTAATCATGTATGATGGAGGTGACCGTGACCGGAAGCAATCGATACAAGAATACGTGAACAAATGAATAACATGGAAGGAAGTTCATTAAATCAACACTCGAGGAGGAAATTTAAACCAATCAGAGAAACAATTGGTAAGTGAACCGCAGTTCAAACAACCCAAGAAATTTTAAAGAGGAAGTGCTCGGAAAGTAGTTGTGGAAAAGTGAAGTGTCATTTTCCAGTTTCCTTTCGAGTGTGGAAACAAGTCATATTCGTCATACTATGGGCTAAAATAATTTAATGTCCCTCCATGCAAGTGGCTGAGTGGTTGGCGTCACGCAGCTGGCAGCTTGCATTCGGGAGATAGCGGGTTTGAACCCCACTGTCGGTAATCTTGAGGATGGTTTTCCGTGCTTTCTCATTTCCATACCGGGCCAATGTTGTACCTTAATTAAGGTTACGGTCGACTCCTTCCCACTCCTAGCCCATTCCTGTCCCATCGTCGCCATATGACCTCTCTGTGTCGGTAAGACGTAAAAGAAAATCGTTTTAAAAATGCCTAGTAACTATAAAAAGCAGCTATGGCTGATGGATACAGTAGAGAAAGATTGTAAAATGGAGTAACTACTTTGGCCAGCTTTAAAATATTGTATAGAAATATGTCATCAATGATTACGAAGTTCAGTATAACGTATTCATTCAACAATTCAAGTAATGTTATTTCATGGAACAGAAATTTGAAGAGTAACTGATGGATTTGTATCATTGGAGGTAATCGTAATGGGATTGTCAAGATAGTGGAGTTACAATAATGTGCAGAGGGATAAGTAGGCTATATGGGCAGGTATTCTTCACGAATAGTTAAGAATTTTTTGATGCTAAAAACGGGCCCAGGACGTCAAATTCCAAAGACTGCATATCAGAAAGATAGGAAACGTCACGATGAAGATTACTGGTTGGATAGGAGTGAAGAAACTACACTGCATTGTAAGTGGGAAATAAATTTAGAGAAGGATAATATCGGATTGTATAAGAAGGTGGTCGAAGGAGTGAAAGGCATATAAAAACAAAAAGCAAGATAACACTGGTAGAATCCTCTAAAACAAGTTGCAATGTGACAATTAATACTAAATTGTTAACAAAACAGGGCAATAATTTAGTGGTTGCTGGGAGTATGCAAGAAGAAGGTCATAAGACAAAAAGTAATGAGCATCAATGCATTTAGGCAGTTAAGATATGAAAGTGACGCGGGTACTAAAATTTAAAGGAACAAAAAATATCAGAGGAAAATCTAAAGACTAAAAGGAGATAGCTAAAATGGACAATTAACCTAAAATGTACAGTGTAGCTAAGCTATTAAACATAGAATGAAAGAAACTAGGGATAACTATCAAATGATATAATATTATGAGACGAATGTATCAAAAGAAACATGAAGGAGGAAACCGAGCTGATACACAGTGTGTAGCCTTGAGTAAGGATATGCATGAGCAGATTTGCTCGACTCTATGAATAAGTCGAAATCTAGGGAATATCTCAAACGGCTAAGCATGTATAATCATTAAAGATATGACCAGGAAGTATTTATGGGATATAAACTTCCTAAGACCTCATCCATATGGAGAACACCTATGGAATGCCCGCCACCATACAACCAGGAGCAAGTTAGAGGCTTCACATGTTGAAATGTATTTGTGGTCTTTGAGGATGTTAACTGCATGGCCGAAAACGGGAGTACAAGACGAGTGTGGATTTCTTGCAGTTGCCAAGAACAACATCATTGACCAAACTATACGCTTTGTAGTTGATTGAAAACAGCGGCATGTACCTATGAAACTACAGTTGGATACTTTAAGAGAACTAATGCGCAGCAGCTTTGGAACAATCCCAAAATACTGTCTCGATTTCTGTACAATAATTTCTTCCTGCAAGCTGATAGACAAAGAGGTGGCCCTTTTTCCTTTTAAGGGGTGCATAAAGATCTTGTGAAGACATCTGTATGGTGTATGAATAAAGGGAATATCCATAATCTGGATAAAATTATCTATTTAAGGGAGAAACGTAGTCTAATGTTTTTTTAGGTTCTTACTAATGTTCAATATAACATCCTTGTATTATACAGTCCTTTTGTCTGTCGTATTTCTTGTCTTGTGGCGATTTGAAGTGGCAGAAAGAATAAATAAATGTTTAAAAGTGAATTATATTTTAATCATTTTACAGCATTATATTTTTTAGAATATTTTGGATTTTAGTACTATTAAAACTTTAACTGCATGCATTCATTTTGAATACGATAAATAAATACGCTTTCTTCTGTTCGTGGTGATTGGGACGGAAGAGTATTAATTAATTAATTAATTCATTCCTTCATTCATTCATTCATTCATTCATTCATTTTCTATCCAAAGGCAATGGGTTCATACCCACGCTCAGCTAGTTATTTGAAATCTGCACTTAAGACATTTTTATACGAAGTATATTTACCTAACATGAAATAGCAAGGTGAAGTAATACGTGGGTTGGAAAGCTGTTCCATATTTGGTACTTTGTTCTACCCGATTTCTTTTCATTGTCTATAGTATGGATAACCGGAATGTACAGTATGGTCGGAAACAACGTGATCAGTATATATGTGCGTTAGAGGATTGGTCATACTAATAAATAAGTCGAAACAAATATTTCGATACCTCGCACAGTTTTTATCTTATTACCTCCTGAAGTTAGCGAACGAGGTCACACACGGGCTAATTCAGATGGGCTCTGCGAGGTGATGCTACTAAATCTGCTCGTGATTTAAGACCGGCTTGAGAGCCACGCTAGGAAATCAGCATCAAACAAAACACACTGTAATTTTCAGCCAGTGTCGTTGTAGCGCCCTTACTATGCGCGATCCTATCAGCTCAGAGGTCCGTTTTTGAATCCCTTCCCGGGCAAACTTAATTTTTCATTGGATTGTTGCCCTCAAACCAGTCCTAAGCCACTTTCAGATTTAGCAACACGGCCTCACAAAGACTATTTGATTTCGCCCGCGAAGCAACCTGATTGGCTAAGTTCAGCAACTGATAAAATGACAAAGACGCGAGATATCGATTTCTTTTCAAATAATTCATCATTATGACCACGATTCTAAATCTCAAATACACAGTACACATTGTTTCCGACCATTCTGTATTTACATGAGGGACACTATCATCGCGTTTAAACGAAATCCTCATGCCTTTAGTTATATTAAGTTTACGGAATGGACAATAATATTGATAGAACGTAACTTTTAGATAAGAATGGGAAAGAATGAATAATTACCATTGTCACACTAAATCAATACGGACACACAGCAGCAATTTATAAAACACAGGGTCTGACTAACAAAATCGCAACGAAACTGAAGTCAAAAAAGGAAGCGGAATGGAGAGCTCTTCTCACGTCTTCAGAGTACTGATCCACAATTTTTTTCAAAGCAGTGAGTTTTAATTACTCCATTAACTTTTATTATACTCCTCTACTTCAATTTCTCACCTACACCCAACCTTTGTTCATAGTTTAGTGTTTGTGAGCCGTAATTTTCTATAAACCATTAGGAGATTTGCTCATCAAGAGGATGGCGTAGCGGAGAAATGTTGAGGATTTTGATGCGATTTCATTCAGGATTTTTACTCACAACTAATACCTTGGTCTTCTTAACATTACAGTTTAACGTATTCTGACAGTCTGGTGAGAATACGGTAGATTCAGGCTCTTGGAAAATTCTTTTTCATAGTCTGCTACAATTCCTGTGTCATCTGCAAATCGAATGCATTGGATATTGTGCCCATTTATTCAACTCCTTTTGTATTCGACGTAAAACTTACTTGCTTGTACAGAGTTAGTGCCTGCGCAGTTTGGGTCACGTAGCAATCATCTTGCATTCGGAAGATAGTGTTTTCGAACCCCGCTGTCGGCAGCCCTGAAGATGGTTCTCCATGGTTTCCAGTTTTCACATCAGGAAAATGCTGGGGATGTACCTGAATTAACGCCACGGTCGCTTCTTTCCCACTCCCAGTCATTTCCTATCCCATCGTAGCCACAATACCTACCAATACAAGCTCTGCCCTTCATCATGACTGATTTTCAATCCTTACAGCACGGAAGACGAAATGTTCTGCTGGATGTAAACCAGCTTGAGGTTCAAATGTAAGATATAAGATGACACCACAGCATAGACGCGTGATGATACACCCTGTTTCCACTGAAATCTAAATTTTCAAAAATTTGTTGGCTACATTATTATTTCGGGGAGGTCTTCAATCCCTTGCGAGAACTGTTCTCGTTACTTGTGCCGTCCTTAGTTATTCTGTTACTTAGGTAACAGTTCTAACCTTCTTCCTTCAACACTTCAATTCGTAATTTAATATATCCTGTACCACATGCCGTTATTTGACACTAATTCGTATTTTAGTGAGACATAAACTGCTGCGTTAATTCTATGTTTGAATATTTCAAACTATAAATGTAGATTAGAGTTGATATTCAAATACACACCAATCACTATATCTGGATTGTCCTTCTCTTCCAATTCCCATTACTGTTATGTTTACCTCACTTCAATCTCTGAGCTATACTGCAGTGCTGTCAGACACTTTGCACACCGACCTATGAATCTGAACGAATCCACTTCATATTCCAGAATTACTTACGTCGTATTCTTAAACATAGACATCATTCATATTCGTCACTGTAGATACCACAAATCACAAATGGATTACCGCAAAAAAAAAAACCCACTGAATATGCTGCCGTTGAAATACACATTCAAGAAGGTGGTGTCCTCTTCTTAAAATATCGTTCCGTCGTATTTAAGGTGCTGTCGAAGATATCGGTGATGAATGACAAACACTTCACCTGGCGGATGTTAATAGATGGAACGTCATTTAGGAAATGGAGAGCTTAACCCATTTCTAGTTGTGTCGCACGGAAAGCTCTCGACCTAGTAAAAGCCTTGTCATGTCGCTGAAGATGGCGCCGGGGTGCAGTGAAGGATAATCGATATCTGGTACCCATTCATACAGTACAGGGCGACGGAAAATATAATAAGAAAAAAAATTATGTTTGCGAACGAAAGCATGCATTCCGTATTATTCTCTTAAGAAGGAAGTGGTATTCATAATTGATGAGTGTCTGTTAAAAAGGTTCTATTTCCACCAGAGATGTGTGGGAAAAACGTAAGACGTAAACGTAAAGGCACGTGGATCATACCCATGATCGGGTGTGGTATACAGTATCTAAGGAATTACATTTTTCTGGTCTGGATTTCTCAATGCAATCGATAATTTTCACCTACTCTAATGCATGTAGACGAAATACAGATTTATTTTTTGGAAGTAAAAATAGCACCTATGGGAACAGACACGTCTCAGTCATGAAATTATCCACATATTCGTATCCATGAAAACAAGCACGGTGTAACTGGACAACTTGAAAGATGAATTCCCACTTTTGTTTCTCCTTACATTCAGTTTCAACATATCATCATTGCAACTGCAAAAAAACACCATGTGAAATGTTCCAACTTAGAAGTTTAGCCGGTAAAGTTGTCATCTAAGGTTAAATACTGTGCGAATAATGTCAAAGAATTCCCGTTCTTCATACAATATGTGCTGCGGGTCGGTATTTCCCAGAAAATATTATCACATAGCGATTTTCGCAGCAGTAACGACGATATATAAATTTATTATTTTGTCTGTACACTTCAGATATTTGTCTCCCATTTCGTTTTCACCTGGGAATATGTTCACGAAAGTTGAAAATATGTATAGTCTGTCTATCTGCATGGTGGTCATAACATCACGGGCTTAACAGAATTTCTTAAAACTCGATATTGAAGTCCAAGGTTATCCAGGAACATGGAATCGACAGGTACATATTTCAGTGCATCGAAAGAGGAGAAGCTGACAAAAGGCGTATGAAACTACCATGAATGATATAATGTGCTCTCTAGAATATGATGAGATAAATCCCGTTTTTCACTCTTGACCATCCCTCAATACTTCACATCACAGCCTACGCGGTTGGTAGGCAACATCGCGTAAAAATTTTGTATCGCTAATTTCTGATTGCTCCAGCCTGGTCTAAAACGTAAAGGAAACATTCCTCGAA
Source organism: Anabrus simplex (assembly GCF_040414725.1). Taxonomy (NCBI): domain Eukaryota; kingdom Metazoa; phylum Arthropoda; class Insecta; order Orthoptera; family Tettigoniidae; genus Anabrus; species Anabrus simplex. The sequence continues at coordinate 242,116,834 of NC_090270.1, read as the reverse complement.
GAATTACAGAAAATAAAACAAAAAAGTGGGAATTCGGGAGGGGGTGATTGAAAGAACTAATATCACCCAGCCAGATCAAGAAAAAATGGGGCCAGTCAGTGTCCTAAGCCCCTAAAAATTATCAGCAATGGCATTATACATGGGCTGACTATTGTTAATTAAGATGTAGTTTGTAATTTCTGCTCTCACGCATCTCCGTTAGATGACATTATGCTGGATTTAAAAAACTAACCCGTCAATGATGGGTATGGAGCAGCTAGAGTTTGATAACCCTCTGACGGCACAATACTGTAACTGATCACAAAATGAATTTCGTATTTAGACAAGACTATGTGCTGCAGCGCGAATGAGATGGGAGGAGGGTTCATATCGTCTCCTCGTACTTGTACCTGTATTACAAGTTAAGGTGTTACCCCTTCCACTATCTCTCTTCTCCTCCATGCGCATTGCTTCACGCAGGTTGGTGCTATTCAGGTAGTAAAATACCTCTAGTATTGAATGAAGTGAACTTGCACAATTGAAGGTTATATTTTATTAACGGAGCAGTTTCATTTTCATTCATATGGAGATGGAAGCCTTGAAGCTAAAATGTGTAAAGGAAATCACGAGATGAAATATTCGAAATATAGTGATCTTAGCTTGCTGGTAAGAGATTAATATTTACTCTAGTGATTTATGGGAACAAACGCTGTAGGGCATGTCTAACGTAGAGGTGGGAAGTAATGGTGTTGTACAGCATTTTATGTAGAGAAATCAATGCAACGTAACTATGTGGAGGTACACTGAATTAAAACTTTAAAAGAAAATTAATTAGATTTTCGTTCAAAGATGACATAATTCCCATCCACTGGTTCTTGCATGTTGAATTTCACCTGACCTGATAGCTTCTTCTCCATCAGAACTGTTAGACCTGCAGTTTAGGAGAAGAAGACCAAAAATTTATTTTGTTTCAGAGCTGAGGTTTATTTTTGCACTACAAAATCTCTCAAACAATTTGAAGACAGCAACTGAACAGCAACACATTCTTATTCTTGTTCTAACTGCTGCATAGCCATTTCAAGACAGAGGAATGCTAGCTCACTGGATGCCAAGCTTCCATCGCCACTGTCAAGTGCACACGCAAATTTTGTAATGGCATCAATGTTCTTTTCAATGTCCGATTTTCTTTCATTTCCATCTCCATATTGCCAAGCTAAACTTGATCCCCTAGCATAATTCTTTAACTGCTCTAGTATATGAACTCTATATGAATAACGCCTTTACGTTTAGTCGTCATTGCAAACGACACAACTAGCGGAACTTCCACATGGCGAGAAAATTCGAATTTGTCGACTGCTACGCTTTCGGTTAACTGATATTTCTGTTGATCGGTATTCAGATAATCGATGCTCTTCTGTATTCACATTCTTCCTATTCCCCACTTTATTGAGGTCAGCACGTTCGGGTGCCATTCATGACGCCAATCGTAGGCAAAGGTACACAATCGCTATTGTATGTTTCATTGGTGGTTGGTTGTGTGGTGCATTGTATTTAAATGAAGAGAAGTGTATTAAGACGAATACAAACGCCCAGTTCCCGAGTCAGTGAAATTAATCACTAGCTGCTAGAATACAAGGCCCGGTCGACGGTCTAACTACGGTTCCTCTGAACTGAAAGCTAGCATGCTGATCATTCACGCAAGAACCAGCCAAAAAAGATATAAGATATCTGAGGGTCTTAAAATATTGCAATACTATTCCAAAAATTCATGAAAGCACTATTTATAAATAACAGAAATGGGAAAACATCCTAAAGATAAGTGGCGTCTCCCTCTCAACAACCATAAAAGGAGTGAGCAAGAAGTGAACTACAACATTATTATCATTTAGACTTTCACGGCCCGTGTAACTATTCATGAGTTCTATTTTTGGGCTTATGCCGTGTAAATAATTATAAACACACTCAACGTTTCAAAAGGAACCTTGCCTTTCTTCACAGGAGACAAAAGAGAAGAGAAACGACGTATTGATGGTTGCTAGGAGAAAGCAACAAGGAAGCTACAAATGGTGCCCAAAGATGTAAAGGGGACGCCATTTTAGCCCAATGCTAGAGACAATGAATAGTGGCAGCAAAGCATTACTCTCTAATGGTTCTGATTATAGGTAGCCATGATTCACTGAGGTTGTAACCTGTATCGCGGTTGAAATTATCTGGATGTTTACGTATTTCACCGCCTCCCTGATAATTCTTGGGCGATATTGCTTTATACGGGCAAAAATTTATTTTGTTTCAGAGCTGAGAAAGGCAAGGTTCCTTTTGAAACGTTGAGTGTGTTTATAATTATTTACACGGCATAAGCCCAAAAATAGAACTCATGAATACAACATTATTATTAACTCGAGGAGTATATTTCCTTCTTTCATAGCAATCTTTCAGCTATACGTATTCCCTGGTTGGTGCTAAATAAGCAGAAGCGATCTGATGCCACCGTAACGTCCCCCTGGGCTTCATGGCTACGGAAACCATATTCCTACAAACAGCTCTTCTCAGGACTCACAGTTCCACACACGTACAATCGGTTTTCGATTAGCTTTGCCAGCTTAAAACTGAAAGCATGTCCTGATTTGATAATAAACACATACAGATGACGACCAGTAACTCCTGATTAGAGAAAGTATATGTGGATTTGAAAATGGCGGTAGCTCAACAACACCAAGTAAGGGATAGCCACGTATGTTAAGAATGACATTGATAAATACGTTATTCCTTCATCTACAGATTACCCAGACTTATGAGTTAGCAATAAATCACTTCCGATTGCAACCACACCTCGTATTAAGTGGACTAAACCACATGAATGAGATATCTCCAGACAAAATTGTAGCTAAAGGCTTAAAGGGGAACGAGAGACTTATTCAAGTTTCGATCCACGTTGCAATGAACCTCGTTGCCAATGCACGTCACATATCTACAACGTACGAGAGCATTTTACAGATTCATAAATTCAGTTCTATCTCATTTTCACAAGGGAAGTTTTACGTGTTTTCGGAAAGAACGTTCCACTTCGTAACAGTTTAGCTTGAGAGAGAGAGAGAGAGAGAGAGAGAGAGAGGTTAACACGAGGAAATTCCATTAGAAATTGCGCGTGGAACAAAGTAGTTAACTTTCAAACTCATGCATCTCGCACCTTACCTCTTTCTTAATTCTTGATTCCTGCTCGTACTGTGCAGTCTTCTCTATGGGGAACATGCAAGTTACGAGGTTCAGACCGCTCTAATGGATTTCCCTGAGTTACCGCGCAGTCCAGCGTTTCGGGTTGCTAACGCAAATAGTGAGCAAGGAGCGATTATCCAGGGATGATTTCATTTATGATGGGTTTAAAGCCATGAATTTCATACCGTGAATTGAATCAAATAATACCACAAAAGAGCACGCTATTTCAAATGATATTATACGTGTTAAATAACAGAACTGTTCTTTCAATTTGTTTTACGTCACACCGACACAGGTAGCTCTTATTGGCGACAATGGGATAGGAAAGGTCTAGAATCTTGAAGGAAATGTCTATGGTAAAGTAGAGCCCCAGCATTTACCTGGTGTGGAAAAAGATTAGCCCCGCTGAGTGGCTCAGACGTGTGTATATTTATTACCCTATTACTTGAAATTCGGTTATACGAATCTCGAATCAAACATTTCCACCCTTGAAGCAAAAAATACTCTGTAACTCTAATTTTGTACAACATTAACTGTGCAATACGGCATTTGCGGTTTGTGAGGAACAGCTTACAAGTAAAGAAAGGGTTACAGTTATGCTGGGAGCTGATATGATGGGAACCGAAGAACTAAAACTTCTAGTGATCAGAAAATTGGCGAAGCCTCGCTGTTCCTCTAATGTGAATTAATTACTGGTCACGTACGAAGCCGCGGGTGACAAGCTCCGTTTACTAATCTCGGCTGCGTGATATTGACGAGAAGTTTCAACGTGAAGGGAGGAAAATCCTCCTTTTCGTAGACAATTTCCCTTCATTATCCAAAAGTGCTCGTTCAGGAAGTAAAGGCAGTGCGCATGGTGTTGTTGCCACTGAACGTAGCATCCAAACTAAAGGTCATTAAAAACTTCAAGGATGTCAATACGAAGAGGGCGGTACAGATAATTATTTTTTTTTGCTAGGGACTTTACGTCGCGCCGACACAGATAGGTCTTATGGCGACGATGGGATAGGAAAGGCCTAGGAGTTGGAAGGAAGTGGCCGTGGCCTTAAGGTACAGCCCCAGCATTGGCCTGGTGTGAAAATGGGAAACCACGGAAAACCATTTTCAGGGCTGCCGATAGTGGGATTCGAACCTACTATCTCCCGGATGCAAGCTCACAGCCGCGCGCCTCTACGCGCACGGCCAACTCGCCCGGTACAGAGAATTCTGAAAGGATTTGAATCCGAGGAGTCACTAAAGGACATTAATGTACTCCATAGCAATACTGAGTAAATCATGGGCTGATGTGAACCCGGAAACAATTATTGCAGGCTGCTTCCGTAAAACAAGTGTCTCAGGAACTTCAGAACACGAGGAGGAGAAGTCACTTCTATTCCTAATGAATGGGTGGAGTATCAGTATCTTGTTAACTGCGAAGCTGATTTTGAGGCTTACATGAATGTGGACTCGAGCGTTACAGTGGGCGAGCCTCCAACAGATGCCGTCAGCGGTGAAGAAGAAAATTCCCAACAAGAAGATTTGGAGCTGTCTTCTATTGTACCGTCAGCAGACCAGGCGTTAAGTGCAGTGGCTATTCTTCGATCCTACATACAGAGTCAGTCCAATGTAAATGACAGTGTTTTCACAGAAATAAACGTTGTTGAAAAGTGAATGGGAGAAAAGAAGTTTAACAGTAAAATAAAACAGAAGAGACTAAGGGATTTTATCCAACGGTGTTAACGGAGGTATGTTTCTTGTTTCGCTACTGTGTGTACTGTATCCTATCTCATAAAAAGTTACTGTAATAAGGGTTATAATTAAAGCGATGTCGTAATATAGAGTTTGTTATATATTTTTAAATATTGTTAAAAACAATGTACCGGGCGAGTTGGCCGTGCACGTAGAGGCTTGCGGCTGTGAGCTTGCATGCGGGAGATCGTGGGATCGAATCCCACTGTCGGCAGCCCTGATGGTTTTCCGTGGTTTCCCATTTTCACACCAGGCAAATGAATGCCACGGCCGCTTCCTTCCAACTCCTAGGCCCTTCGTATCCCACCGTCGCCGTAAGACCTATCTGTGTCGGTGCGACGTAAAGCCCGTAGTAAAAAAAAAGTATTCATTATAAGCCCGTAGATACATATGAATCAATTATGTGCTGTACATGCCCAAAAACAGTATCCTCTACATCTCTAAATAAAATTTAACTCCCGAGTTGTTTCGAGATATCAATGTTTCACTGTATTTCATTCGATTCACTGCCCATATCCATTTTGGTCTTATTTGTTTGTCGTATTGGACGTGAAAATCTTTACACTAGGATCGCTATAACGTTCTGATTGATAGAAGTTGAGCACGACGAGGGTGTTCCATATTACCACTATGTGTGAACTACGTACTATTATACAGACAAATAAGAAATCTTTCCGTGAATCAACACCACAGTCGTGCGTTAGTTAAATCAGCATGGCCTGCTCTCCACCTCATTGTTTTGCCACTTTTAGCGATAGTGGTCACTTGTACGCCCCCCCCCCCCCATACCTTACATGTGAGAGTCAAATTATACTTGAGAGCGCGTAATATAAGGTAAGGTAAGGGTGTATTCTGCCCGAAGGTCCGAACCTCTGCAGAAGTGTGCCTGAACCGGAGTTTACGTACGGTAGGGTGGCCAGTTCCTTTCCGCTCCTCCATTCCCTTAACCCCCACTAACCGGGAGAGTTGGCCGTGCGCGTAGAGGCGCGTGGCAGTGAGCTTGCATCCGGAAGATAGTAGGTTCGAATCCCACTATCGGCAGCCCTGAAAATGGTTTTCCGTGGTTTCTCATTTTCACACCAGGCAAATGCTGGGGCTGTACGTTAATTAAGGCCACGGCCGCTTCCTTCCAACCCCTAGGCCTTTCCTGTCCCATCGTCGCCATAAGACCTATCTGTGTCGGTGCGACGTAAAGCCCCTAGCAAAAAAAAAGACCCACTAACAGCGCATGGGAACCCATCCAAATCTTGACCACGCGCAATGTTGCTTAACTTCGAAGATATCACGAGATCCGGTGTTTCAACACGGCTACGACCGTTGGTGGTAGCACGTAATGAAATAATATATATTTCCATGTGAAGTACAGAAATGACCTGGTAAAAGGATAGAATGAATGTTATTTGTTTTACGTCCCACTAACTCCTTTTTAAGGTCTTTGGAGACGCCGAGGTGCCGGAAGGATAGAATGAAGGAGTACTTTCTTTACTAAGGAATTCAACGTTACAAAGTTCCGCTGATAATATGCACACTCCTGCCAAGGTATGGGTGTTGCTGAGTAATGGCATTCGGAGCATGACTAGTGCGTCTGTGTGTTACGAAAGATGCTACTGATGGAGATGGTCGTGCTGAAATAGCACTTTTCTTCCTTGTGATGAAAGCAATGGCTCAATGAATTGTTACTGTTAATGTTATTGTTTTTACGTTCCACTAACTATTTCTACGGTGTTTGGAGACACCGAGGTGCCGGAATTTTGGCCCACAGCAGTTCTTTTACGTGCCAGTAAATATACTCAAACGGGATTGACTTATACGAGCACCTCCAATTACCACCGGACTAAGCCAGGATTAAACCCGCCAACTTGGGCTCAGAAAGCCAGCGCATGTGTTGGGGTTGAATGTTGCTTGTCGAACTGGTGATGTTATGTTACGCTGGCCTTGCTAAGATTAAGATCTACTTAAAATATCATTAAAAATTAGCCCTTCAGTCCAGAATGGAAAGGAGAGGTATCTGAAAGGGCCTACAAGAGGAATTTGAATACAAGCTACGGAACCTAGGATAAATAGATGTGTTCACTTTGAAGCCCGTTTCCCGTAGCTTTACATTGTGAATACTTATGGTGCATTTTCTCAGCCAACTTTGAATGTAGGAGCTTGAAATTTGTAGGAAATTCTTATCAATAACTGTTTCGACTGCTAAAAGAGCAGATTTTAATTTTTCGGCATAATATCTATTATCAAGAATATCCTTTGAAATTGCCAAAAAGTTTGGTTTCACGATAAGAAATAAATTGCTCTTAACTACGTACTTACAAAATGTACGCTTGTTTCAGTCAAAGCCCAAGGTATTCAACTATATACACGTTTGAAGTGCATTGCTTCAGTGGTCGCAGAGGAAAGGTAAAATGTTTATAGCAGATTTTATAATCGCAAGCATAGAAAGGATTTTCGTTCCTTTTCCTCATTCTATTCCTCAAATTTTGATCAGATATTGCTAATCTCACTATTCAACTGACGTCATTTTGCAGTTCTTTGCAGTGACGGCTTGCTGCCCTAAAAAGGAAACCGCAAGATATCTATCATTCTGCGTTGTCATGTGTTTACAATCGTCTTCAACCCACACATTGTGCAGTCTTTCTCTCGGAACTCATTAGCTGGTGTTCGACTGAGGTAATTGTGGTGATGATTATTGTTTTAAATAAATGTGCAACTAGGCAACCATAGTAGAAACATGACGTTTATTTGTGAAATACAGTCCTCCTGATTCATTATGGCAGAGCGTTACTTACCATTCAATAAGGTACCTTTTCAACTGTGAGTGTGAAGCCTCTAAAAACCGTAAGAGTACTTAGTGGGACATAAAAGCTGTAACTCTGTTTGTTATTTGATTCACTGCGTGTAGAGGATAGAACACTGCAAATTTCTACCACGTTACACTCCACCCAGATGCGCTGATCTTTTGCGAAGCATTGGTTTGAGGGGTCTCTTAACATTCGACCACAATCCTAAGCGTACCGGGGATGAACTAAACAATTGTGTTTAGTTTCGCATAGACTACAATATCAATGACACAAAGAAGACACCGGAAACAGTTGGGTCACTCCGGTTCTGTGATGAATGGTCTGGATAGAAGTTTACTCTTCAGAGAGCCTTGGATTCGATTCCCAGTTGAGCCGAGGATTTTAGCCATGACAGACTAGTTCCCTTGGCTCTCAGACTGAATGGTTATGTTTGCCTTAATACACAATTCTTCAGTCTCTTTCAACGCATGACACTAGCAATCAACACCGAAAACACTCATACATTTTTACAAAGATGATTGGTATCAGGTGTAACATTATTAAGTGACAAAGATAATTATAAGAAATTAAACTCTCCACTATAAACTGTTATTTTCTAAATTATGTGTCTGGACAACACATCTAAGTTTGAATTTCCAGAAAAAGATTGGACATTGTCTACATTGTCTTCCGCTCATTTAAAATATGACTCTACGTCTCTTCGTCTTGTACGTAGTGTGAAAGATTCTTTCGTTATGGCCTTTATCTGCTGTGCTTGGCTGTTATGTACACTGACGCCATCTGGCAATGAATATACGTACTCGTCTCGTGAACGAACTCTCCCCCCTGAGTGCACGTCATTCGCCCGATGCTAACGCTTGTATGGTCGCCTAGTGAAATCGGGCTGTCTGTCATTAAACTTGGACGTGTGCGGACGCATCAAGCCATGTCTCCCGTTTAGGGATTACTTCTTTATTTCTCTACATTTCCTTAAAGTTAAAAATGTAAATTTTGTAGTTTTACTATTTGTTTATTTTTGTCGGCGATTACCAGTGCATAGGTTAGCATGGGTAAGTTACCATGAAATGCCTCGCCACTCTTGTAAGTACTACTTATTTAATATATTTGATGGGTCATGAAATTTGCCTTAATAGTGGTCATTTCATTCATTTATATGGGGCCAGTGGTGAGATTTTTGGGTTTTGAATTATCTCTCCATTACGCCGTTTGAGCGCCAATTTTGTGATTTTTTAAATTACTTGTGCATTGTTTGGCAGGTTACCGAAAATTTATTTCACTTATCCAAATTTTATTTCCTCCCTTATTTTTATTTCGGTTGGTTTATTTTGATTTCGTGTATTATTTCGTTTAGTGCGTGTGTTATTATATTTGTTTCCTTGTAATTTTGGTGGATATTGCATTCCTTGCCCTCATTATTTTGTTTCTTGGTCTTCCCGTTGTGGTTTATTAATTAATTGCGTTATCTTTGATTCCGTAAATTGCCTCGTGTTGACCTCATGCGCTGAGTAAATCACCGTACCCCCCTTTTCTTCTTAATGTTAAAATGTATTACTTTTATTATTTGTTCACCTTAGATATTTTAAAACATTCATTCATTTAATAATTAATATATTAATTATTTACATTCATATATATATGTCATTTAAAAGGATATGTCTAGATATTTATTAATTGTGGGACGCCTTGAATATTTGAACATTGTAATTATTTTGAAATCTATATTTTAACTGTAACATTCAAAAGGGAGATATTTAACGTAAAAACCCATTTATTTCGTGGGTAATTATGCGTTCCTAGTGGAGTGTTTCAAGTGTTTCAAGCGTTTCAATTATTTTCTTTAATATCGCATTGTTGCATTGTCCTCCCTCCATTTTTGCCCTATGACGTAATTATGTCATTGTTACCTGTTCTTGATCTTCTTTTATTCTCGCGTGTGGAGACTGATTTGTTTTTTGTTTTGTTATATGGGTTGGATCGTTGTTGATTTTCTGCGTATATGGACGCAATGGGTTACTGAGTCTGGGATTATAACTATTTTGTGTCGCCCATGTGATTTGATGTAGTTTGTTTACTGACCCATATGATTTTATTATGGATTTTTTTGACCTGTGATGAATTTTTTTAAATTTTAATGATATTTTAACATTGGAATTTCTTTAACCATGTCCTCTTAAAATGTAAGCAGAACTGGACGAATCCTATTTCATATAGTGCTGTGCTGTGCTCCGCACGTGATTGGTCTATTTCTCCCGTTCTTCCTATTACTAACGGGAGTCCGGATGGTCTTGTCGAATGTTGGAGTAGCCATTTTGACAGTTGATCTCTGTTCTTTGTACGAGACAGACGCATTATGTAGGCTGCGATATATATCCGGAATTTATCCCGGTCCCTCCCCACTTTTGGGTAGGTACTTTGTAAGTGCTGTTTTATTTACTTCTTCTATTTATTGATCGCGTTTGGTACGTAAGTTAACCTTGTGTCTTGTCGTTCTGGTCTGGATTTCCACTGCAAACTTCTCATGGATTACTGGCATTCTTGATAGTATATTATATTATAAGCTTTTTTTTTTTCATTAATTCTTTACTGACCTTTTTCCTAAATCCCATTATTCTTCTAGCTTGTGGTTTTAACTAATTTTGCGGTCAGTAATCTTGATTCTGTCCTTATGAAGACATTGAATCTTGTATTTATCCATTTTTAACTCAGTATCCGTTGGTAATCCTTCCAGCGTATCCTTTTATTAATCTGTATTTAATTTTTGGGGCCACCACGTACTCTTACACGATGAAAAAGTATATTTTTTGGCATCACTTTAATAAGTATTTTCTGGGTTTTGTGATAAAGGTACAGCTATGATTCTTGTAACATATAAAAAGCAGTATATTCTGAGCTGTTTATGACCATGTAGTACTACTTTGCTTTTATAGGATGTGTTACATGAATAAAAATTTGGACAGATACATTTTCAAAAAAAATGTATAAGTTACTTCAGGTACACTTTTCTCAGTTGTTTTTGATTCAAATACTCTCAAATTTTGTTCACATACTGGGAATAGACATTGGCAGATGAGTAACCACTTTGTTTCTTTATTATTTGGACATTGCAAGAAACAAATTCCGAACCCTTTCTTTTCAAATGTATTCAAAATTTTCTCTTTCCAATCCAGGCCTACTATTTTTTGGAAATGAAAATAGGTTAACATTCAAGTACTCCATTAGGCAAGTTAATGTACAAAAAATTAGCCCTTTATCTTAAATGGTTTCCTAGTTATTGGTACCTAAACATGAAAAATGAGTATTAACGGGCAGCTGGCAAAGTTAAAAGTATATTTTTCAGAGAGTTACCTGTATTTTAGAACATCCCAGCTGCATAATAATGATCTTTCTCCAGTTCTGATTCTTCCCTCTTCCTATTTATATTCCTATTTCTCATCCTGGCCTCTTCGGTGATCTGTTAAAGGATACTTTTGGGCATATCGTACTCTCCACCTTGTCAACAGTGATGACACTATTTTTCATGTTAGGTCCATATTTTATCCCCATGTTCTTCAATACATTCATTCTAGCTGTTACAACTCCATTGAAACAGATTACTGCATCTAAAATACTCATCTTGAGAGTATTATGCCCAACGAGAACATTTTTTGGTGCTCATCCCCAAATACAATGGTTCAAACTTGCATTAGGATTCTGGGTGCCACCATGTAAGCACTTGGCGAGAAGTTTTGTGTCACTCAGATCTCTGTAAATTTGTTTAATGGCAGCCATTACCGCTGCAGGAAGAGAATGTTTATGAGTGTAGATCTCACCAGATACCAGTGCTCTTTGATAATCACACCAAGTGACACTATCGTTTGGATAGAGCTCGTGAATTGGGTGAACGTCTGTGGAGCACTTATGAAAAAATGTGGCCCACACTGCCCTTCTCATTACATGTACATCATTCGATGGTGCAGTTCTCCTGATAGCTAGACCATAATAATTTTGATGTACATCTATTTCCCCATCAGTTTATCTACCTCGTCCTGATAATGTTTCGCCACCACAAAATCAAACATTTAATGATGATATCTAAACAACACGATGATCAACATAAATAATGTACACAAATACATGGGGCAAGCAGAAATTTTTCAAGAAGTTTAAACATCAGCGAGGATTGCCAACCAAGGAATTCATGCATTTTTCAAGATGCTAAACAAGGGACCTTCTGTGTTATGTCTAATGATAACCAACAGTATACTGATGACATTTAAAGTAGGCGTGACGCTTGGGACGCTTATAATAAAACACGAATTTAAGGTACTTTTAGACGTCTAAACCCCAACAAACTATATATATTTGGATTCAGAAAAGAATGAAGAATTTTATGGTGCCAAAATAAAAAATCGATTTTTTTCATCATGCAAGAGTACGTGGTGTCCTTAACCATGTCCTCTTAAAATGTAAGCAGAACTGGACGAATCCTATTCCGTATAGTCCTGTGCTGTGCTCCGCACGTGATTGGTCTATCTCTCCCGTTCTTCCTATTACTAACGGGAGTCCGGATGGTCTTGTCGAATGTTGGAGTAGCCATTTTGACAGTTGATCTCTGTTCTTTGTACGAGACAGACGCATTATGTAGGCTGCGATATATATCCGGGATTTATCCCGGTCCCTCCCCACTTTTGGGTGGGTACTTTGTAAGTGCTGTTTTATTTACTTCTATTTATTGATCGTGTTTGGTACGTAAGTTAACCTTGTGTCTTGTCGTTCTGGTCTGGATTACCACTCCAAACTTCTCATGGATTACTGGCATTCTAGATAGTATATTATAAGCTGTTTTTCTTCATTAATTCTTTACTGACCTTTTTCCTAAATCCAATTATTCTTCTAGCTTGTGGTTTTAATTAATTTTGCGGTCAGTAATCTTGATTCTGTCCTTATGAAGACATTGAATCTTGTATTTATCCATTTTTAACTCGGTATCCGTTGGTAATCCTTCCAACGTATCATTTTATTAATCTGTATTTAATTTTTCTAATGTGTCAGATACTATTCTTGTAGTATTTTCCTTATTGAACATTTTCCGCCATTTTTCTAAATTGTATTATTTAACCTTGATATTAAATACCAGAGGCCGTTTACTTATTATGCTTATCTGTTCTGAAGGCTAACCTTAAACATAACTCACCTTATGGTGGTAATCATTGTCATGATGTATTGAGAAAAATGAAACCACCACTATTATTACGGTGATTTGTCACATATTTTATGGCATGATTTTGTTTTTCTCGTCGTCTTAGTGACCTTATTGTGGGATGTTTTACTTTTGCGAATTGAGACTTGTGTCTGATATCGCAGAGATCAGGTGAACGTTGGTGATTGATTTGGCTCGATTTTGCCCTAGAAGTGTCAATGGTAATACTTACTGATTTCGCAATTTATTCACCACTTCTTTGTATGATCGTTAGTATCATCTATTACTTATTTTTTCTGGGTTTTATGTTGTAAATTATTTTATTAAGGAGTTGTATCTCCTTTACTAAGCATTGGCCTAGACGTGTCAGTGGTGATAGTTATTGAGTTGAAATTTTATTCACTTTTCATTGGATGATCGTTAGTATAATCTATTCTTTTTTTCTGCATTTTTATTTGAATTCATTTGTATTTTGGGAGGCTTCTCACCTTGACTTGGCCTTGTTTTAATATTCTCTTCTAACTTAATTCATTTTGGGATTATCCTTTTGTATCCCTTGTGCGGTGCGTTTTCTGTGTATTATTATTTTGGAGGGCACTCGTCTCTAGATTTCAGCTCCCTGGTAAACTTAATGTACTATGTTCTTGTATTTACATCGTACTAAGGTGTAGATTTCGTTTTTCTCCTCTTATCCTTCTCAATTTTTTTATTGTTAAAAATCCTGTTCCTTCTTCTTGGCTATTTATTCTAAAACCAAACCAGATCATTTAACCTATATGCAATTCCGACATACTGTTATTAAATGTTACTATCTCTAAACTTGGTCTTATCCTTTTTTTTTTCCCTAGGGGCTTTACGTCGCACCGACAGATAGATATTATGGCGACGATGGGATAGGAAAGGCCTAGGAGTTGAAAGGAAGCGGCCGTGGCCTTAATTAAGGTACAGCCCCAGCATTTGGCTGGTGTGAAAATGGAAAACCACGGAAAACCATCTTCAGGGCTGCCGACAGTGGGATTCGAACCCACTATCTCCCGGATGCAAGCTCACAGCTGCGCGCCTCTACGCGCACGGCCAACTCGCCCGGTTATCCCTTATGACAACGATTTGAAATTAATCTCTGAAAATTAATAAATTATTTCTGATACCTATAAACATTAACAGAGGGTTCACCATTCCATGATCCACTATAATCTCGCTCTCCGCTCATTCACCCCCTTTGAGGTAAGTTGTCATTGTTCGTTCTTGCATGTTTTTATATTTTTATGTTCTTATATTTTGCTTGGGGTGTAATGACACTGTATTGGTTTTTATGTTCTCTGTGTAAGTGTACACTGTGTGAATCCTTACCTAGGTTGATCTTGGTACTTGCTAACACGTTTCTGTTACTGTGTTCATATTTTGTGTCACCCATTAAGTTAGTGTGTTTTATTTAATTACTGCCGCCGTCTCTTTGATATCACTTAGTGCCACATCACTGCGTTTATGTGTAGCATTGTAACCTGCCACGTCACAAAATTTCGGGGCTTGTTTTTGTGTTTAAATATATTTCTTCTGGACGATCCTTACGATTTAATTTCATTGGAAGGTTAACGAACCTATTCTTCATGTCATATTTTGGTGGATTATACCTCCACTAGACATTGGTATAATCCTTCATGTTTATTCTACCTAGCTATTCGTTCCACACCTAAATTTATTAATTTCGAGAAGGTTAAAATATTGTTAAAAATTAAACAATATTGGTACCAACTTATTTACTGTAAATTTAGTAACTTACTCTAAAAATATATATTTTTAATTGTTAAAGTATCCTTTTATTTTCTAGACATATTTCTATATTTTAAAAACATAATTGATTTATTTTTTCTTTCGATTTAATCAGTTCCTCAAATTTATTATAATGTTAATTCAAAGTATACCGGTGCTTTCTTTCAGTAATTAGACCTAACATTTTCCAGGGATCCTATCCTTGTTTATATGGGGTGGGTTTTCATATAGCTTCCCTAAATATCTGCTTGTTTTCTGGGTAAGTTTATTTCTTAATGTGTCACTGTTTGAATATTTTGTTTGTTCACCCTTCCACCTTCACCTTTCTCGTAACCTCTATGACGTTTAAGTGTAACGCCATTGCTGTTCACCTTGGGGTTACGTTGCACAGGATACGAGTTCAGTCATAAAACTGGACGAAACCAACCTCATGTGTGAAACCCTAGTACCTGGTAATATACCGGAAAGAAAGAATGAAGAAAGGACAGAACTAATTTATTCATATATTTTTTCTTAAAGAATGCTATTTGTTCGAACTATGAAGATCTTTTTCCCCTACTTGTACCATACGTGTGGAACCTGCGTCTATTATGTAAATGGCGGAAGTGTAAAGTGTTGAATGTGAGGAAAGGAACGTCAAGGACGACAAAAACACCCAGTCCTCAGGCCAGGGATATTAATAATATATATAACTTATATATAATAAGAGTTTTGTCTGTGCATTGCTCAAAATTTGAAAAGGATGGTATTTCTGTATCAGTCATGTCAATAGTAACAAGAAAATGCATTTTTTTTAAATTTTCCGTAATTTCTGTCTGTCTGTGTCTGTCTGTCTATCTGAATGTATGTACACGCATCACGAGAAAACGGCTGAAGAGAATTTAATGAAAATCGGTATTAAAGTCCGGGAGTAAGTCGCTACAATCTAGGCTATAAATAATATTTTTCTCGCTGAGAGAAATGGTAGTTTAGGGGAAGGCCTAAAATTTCATTCTCAAATATTTATGTTATTAGTGGACCTATCATAATGAAACCGGTATGTAAAATTCTAAAATAAGTCGCTACAATATAAACTATAAATAATCTTATTCACTCTGAAAGAAATGGTAGGTTAGGGGAAGGCCTAAAATGTTATTCCCAAAGATTTTTGTTATTAGTGGTTCTATCTCATTTAAAATAGGTATCCAAAGTAGGCGAATAAGTCGCTACAATCTACACCATAAATAATCTTATTCACGCTGAAAAAAGTGGTAGTGTAGGGGAAGGCCTAAAATTTAAATCTCAAAAATTTGTTGTTAGTTGTCCCATCGTATATAAAATCGGTATGCAAAGTCGGGGACTAAGTCGCTACAATGTAGGTCATAAACAACTTTATTCACGCTGAGCGAAATGGTAGTTTAGGGGAAGGCCCAAAATTCAATTCTCGAATATTTGTGTTTTTAGTGGATTTATTGACAATTACTATAGAAATAAAGTTACATAGTATTAAATTTCCGATCATTTAGTTCTTAAACACTTTGACCGTACCAGCTATGATAACGGAGATATTCATGAATATGGATTTTTGTTGCTAAGATCAAATCAGCGCCGTCACGAGAAAATGGGTGAACAGAATTTAATGAAAATCGGTATGTAAAGTCGGGGAATAAGGAACTATAGTCTACGCTATAATTAATTTTATAAGACGGCTTTATTACAGAGTCGAAAGAAAACCGAATGTGAAGGCCTACAATACAGAAAGCTCATAACATTGATCAACAGTAACATTACATTGACCATTGTTTGTTGAGATTTGCTTTGTGTCTCTGCTGCCATTCATCTCCGATAGATGGGATTACTGCTGTATACCGAGTTTTTTTAAAATTTTCTCTACGTCGCGCCGACACCGATAGGACTCATGGCGACGATGGGATACGAAAGGGCTAGGGTGGGAAGGAAGCAGCCCCTACGTTAATTATGTTACAGCCCCAGCATTATCCTGGTGTGAAAACTGGAGATCACGGAAAACCATCTTCAGGGCTGTCGACAGTGGAGTTCGAATCCACTACCTCCCGGATCCAAGCTCATAGCTATGCACCCCTAACCGCACAGCCAACTCGCCCGGTCGTACCGAGTATAACAGCCTGCCTGAAAATTGGCGGGAAGTAGCTGGCGAGTTAGATAAATTTCTGATTCTACCGGTACTGATACGTAACAAACTAGTTCATCATAGCATTCGAGCTATTCAATTCCAACACTGAGGCACTGAGCAGTGAGCATATTTAACGGAATAATGGCAGAGAAGTGTTCACGGCTGTCTGCGGTCTGATCATTGCAGCACTGGAACTTTGGACCGTTTGTTCGGCACCGTAGTATTTTTCGCTAAACGTGAGAAAATGTGCGATTTATTAATTTGATCGAGTATTTTATATAACATTGCTTTTAATCACTATATTCCTTCTGACGAGTTCAGGTAGGAAAACCACAAGGACAGTCTTCTTGAGAATCCCGTAGCGAAGCACGGGTACATCAGCTAGTTTACAATTCAAATTCCCTGACCCGGCTGGGAATCGAACCCGGAGCGCCGGGTGTCAGGCGGACACATTGCCCCCTACACCGCGTAGCCGGACGACTAATTTATTAACGTTATTCATTTTTCAACCCAGTACTACTTTTTGTTCTAACGGACACGCCGAATTGTCCGAACATACGTCGTACAGGAGTCCAGAATAATCTACTGATACGAGGCTGACGTATTTGGAAACTTCAAAAATCGATCCGCCCCTTCCCCCTGCCGGAGTTGAGAAGTACAGCGTTCTAATCTCTATGCAACTCCACTCGGTATTCACAAATAAATAAATAAATAAATAAATAAATAAATAAATAAATAAATAAATAGGCCGCCTCTCTGGTGTTGTGATTAGTGTAATATTAGTGTAATATTTATAATATTATGTTACGGAAGAAAATTGTATTTTTATTTCATTTATGACTTTATTTTACAAGGACTTTCATAAGAGATATTATTATTTTAATTTAATATTTTTTTATCTAATTTAATAATATATGTATATGTGTTTCACATCATTAGGTTTGTACCTGTCTGAAGAACAATAAAATAAATAAATAAATAAATAAATAAATAGGCCGCCTCTCTGGTGTTGTGATTAGTGTGATTAGCTGCCATTTCCGGGGGCCCGTGTTCGTTTCACGGCCTGCCACGAAATTCGAAACGTGGTACGAGGGCTGGAACAGGGTCCACTCAGTCTCGGAAGGTTAACTGGGTAGAGGAGGTTCGAATCACACCTCAGCCATCCTCGAAATGGTTTTCCGTGGTTTCCTACTTCTCCTCCAAGCTTCCTTCACTCATTTTTGTATATCGCTTCCAAACTTCCCATGCCCCCACAAGTCCTCTGTTCAGCATAGCATGTGAGGCCGCCAAGGCGAGGTAGGTATTGTTCTTTCCTCCCAGTTGTATCCCCTCCGAACCAAAGTCTCACACTCCAGGACACTGCCCTTTAGGCGGTAGATGTGGGATCCCCCGCTGAGTCCGAGGAAAAAGCAACCCTGGAGGGTAAACGGATTAACAAAGAGAGAAAGTAAAAGCTAAGGAAAACAGGTGTAAATTCATTAATGTTATTAATTTTCCATCATAGTAACTACTTTTGATTCTAGCAGAGACGCATTTGCCAGAAGTTACGTCCTACAGGAGTCCCGTATAATCTACGGATACGAGACTGACGTATTTGAACAACTTCAAATATCGATCCGCCGCCCAGCATTGGGTTTCAGATTTACAGCGTTATACCTTCATAATCCTAGCACTTCACCATCCTAATGGCAGCGAAATCTCCATATATTAGCGTGACCTGAATTATTAGGGGAAAAAACATATTTGAGGAATTTTCGTTTCCATCACGTAATGATTTTAATGAGGTTGTAATCCTATAACGGACCTCTCCATTTATTTTCTCACGAAAGGTAGCAGTGTATATTCATTTTCAAGCATACCGTTTTACTCAACTAGCTCTTGTACTCAGAGGAGACCATTCAGAAAAATCTCCGGAGATTCTTAAAATTCGTTACATTCCAGGGCTCATTCAGTAGCTGCTTATGTATATAAACAAAAACTGGGTAAACATACAACTTCGTCTCTAAAGGAATAACCATAAGGTTTAGTTTATACACAGACTCCACATTAACATTTTTCCCTTGATTTGTCATGTACCACGCTCCCGGCAATTCGGTGAGTCTGCGCACGCTCGCCATTCATTATCATACAACCCACTCCCTTGCGTGTTCTAGGTAATTTCCTCACCATCCACTGGGGAATCTGCACTACTACACAACGTTGAACTCCTGCCTCACAACACTTTAGCAATTTTCTCCGGAACTCTGCCTTCATATAGCCTTCATGTTTCATAAAAGTCGGCGTGTTTAGCAATTACCTAACAAGTACTTTAACAGAAATTATGTTATCTATAAAGCACAAGCAAATATCATGAAGCTTATTGCGGTAGACCTACCAAGCAACCACTGAGCGAACGCTTGCCGATTAAAAGTTGACGCCTAGTCAGAGTGAGGAATCTTCTCGGTCTTTTTTCTTGGCTTTCCAAACCGGAATCGTAACCTCACCGTCAGAACAAAAAGAGCAAATTTAACTCCGTACGGGCCATAACGGTCCTAGGGGGATAGAAGGTAAAGGTTTCCATTTTCCGTAATCTCAGCGCTTTTCGGGGTAGAATGGTTAGGTCGATGCCCGTCCGCCTACGCCCCCAGGAATTAACCTGCTATTCATGTTTGGTGTAGGCTGATTAATACTCAGGGCCATCTACACCACCAGAAGTGGAAGGAACGTTTCTTAAATGTTTCGAGTTCCTGACAAGAAATCGAAACCACGTCGTTCCAGGTGAACTGAGCACGCCTTTACCGCCTCAGACGAGCAACCCGTCTCACTTTCAGGTAGCCCCTCAAATTTTCTTACGTACGCTGAGCAAACTTAAAATCAGCTCTCGGATCCAGGTAGAAATTCCTGACCAGGTTGAGAAATGAATCTGGTATCTTCGAGTTAAAGGTAGGCTCGCTACTAGTGGCGTGCATTGTTCGAACTTGAGATGGGTAACCAAAACGGAACAAGATGCGCCTTGGTGCATATGCAACCGCCATTATGCATGAGTAGATCGTGTAATCTAAAATGCCCGACTTTGCTCCACTTCATTCGACAGGGCATGTTCGAAGCGAAGTTTGCTGACTAGGGAGGATGACCTTACTTGCTTTACTGACTTTGCAAGCAATGTGGTTCCTCCAGAGATGAGTAAGCCCTTGTTCACAAAGAGCAAAGCCCAGGAATTCGGAGGTATAAAAAGGATGATAGAAAGGTTAAGTTAAGTATTACTTTTCTGCAAGTTGTTTTACGTCGCACTGACAGAGATAGGTCTTATGGCGACGATGGGATAGGAAAGGGCTAGGAGTGGGAAGGAAGCGGCCGTGGCCTTAATTAAGGTACAGCCCAAGTATTTGCCTGCTGTGAAAATGGGAAACCACGGAAAACCATCTTCAGGGCTGCCGACAGTGGGGTTCGAACCTACTATCTCCCGAATACTGGATACTGGCGGCACTTAAGCGACTGCAGCTATCGAGCTCCGTACCATTACTTTTGCGCCATGCTGCGTGAATATAAACTAATTAAGGGATATGGAATCAGTTCAGATATATTGAAGAAGTTCTTGCTTGTGGTCACTGCAGATAGTCATCAGAGAAGTTATGTTATGATGCACTGTTAGCATATAAATCCGTTACAATTTTATTTTATTTTAAAACACGTTAGCAAATTTAATTTAATTTAATTCTAGCACTTCTCACCAAGTATTGCCCGTCAAACCGAAGGTCGCACGTGTGTTTTCATATGTGTCAAATATCTCTGACCATTCAACACTGACTGCTTTTGCTTTCAGCGTAAGTAAAAAAAATATGTTTTTAATATAATTTACCCCATTCCCCTTGCAGTTAGCCGCCATAATGGTGGACGTGTCCTATTAGGGGAATGCATCCTGATGTGTTTATGTTTAACAATGTTACGCATACTACTACAGTCGTCCCACGTGGGCAGAATACACTACATGCTTATCAAAACCTCGTGACTTATACAAGCCACAACCTTCTGCTAGAGAGAAATGCACATTTGAAGGAATATAGTTCAGAATATTGTAACCGTAAATGCAGTACTTGGGCTAGAAGAGCATAAGATTCAACGCAGGGCGTGTACTGTACTGAAATGGAGTGCTAGAGAGGGAGAGACGTTTGTTGAAATAATGTTTGATTCAAGAAAACTGTATTAACAAAAGTTAAAATGTCATATCACCTCTGTACATAAGAAATACTGGGAAGTGTCCTTTCTTTGTAATCCGGCTGCTACTCTCGTACTACCATGGGTCCCCTCTCTGCACCATAAACCAAGATTGCTCCCTCGATGAAAATTCTAGACGTTCTGGATGGTCTGGAATTTCTAGAAGGTCTGGAAGTTCTAATATTGTATGGGCGTCGAGATTGGTCACGTATAGGATGAACGTGAATACTCACGCTTATGCCCTGGACATATTAATTTGGAAAGCGGCTTCTGTACAGATGAGAAAGAGATATGATAATGATCTTAAACAAGGTTTATAACACCTATAAATCGTGTACTCGAAGAATGAATCAACAACTGTCACACGTTATAAAGTCACTAGAATCTACCCCGTCTTCTGACACTAATCATTTGAACTAAATTCTATGCTGCCGAATGTCAATAAAATCGAACACGTAATTCAGTCTTAGCACTTGAAAGGTGAGTAATCGGAGTTGAATGGCAATAAAATCGAACTCTCAGAATAAATAGCTACTTATGATAATGTAACTTCGTATCGTCGAGTGTCAATGAAATCGACCTACTAAGTTAGAAGAATGTGACACTTGGCATAAGTCGAAGTTTTCTCACTTGAGAAATATTCTTAAGGTTTTACAGTTTTGAAGGCAATCACTTCGATCGGATGGAAAATAAAATATTTTACTTGTGAAATTAGTCCTGTTAACATGTGTTAATTGAAATAAATTGAAACTGACTCTGTTCGTTAACAGTCCTTGGTTCGATCACTCGTAAGGTTGATAAATACAAGTTCAAATATGCAGTTCGCAGTCTATCACCTGCGAAAATATTTCCAAGTGTTTGAGATTTATTTACACACGTTAAAATTGTATGCCCGGTGACATTGTTACAGAGTTTAAGTTAACTTTGTATTCATTCACCTGTCAATGTTCGACACTTGAGAAATTCTAAGTCTTGTAACACTA